>NW_010142054.1:0-45105 GCF_000699245.1 Pterocles gutturalis
GGGCTGGCCGGGGCTCTGCGTTACACCCCCCGGTAGTGGGGGTGTTTGGGGCACAGCGGGGTCACCTTGCTCGTCCCGGGGGAGCGGTGACCCCAATGGGGGGTCTGGGGGGTCAGTGTGGGACAGCGGCTGTGGGCGATGTCCTGCTGAGCCATGAGACCACAAAAGTGGGGGGACAAATCTGGGCAGCAAGAGGTCCCTGCGCTGGGCTGCGGTTCGTCCCCTGCAGCACTCGGGGTGTGGAGGTGATTTGGGCTGGGCAGGGTCCCCCCATCCCTGTGCTTCCCTTCCACAGCCAGGAGGATGTTTCCTGCACAAAATGCAATTAGGGGTTGGGACTGCCCTGCGCTGCTTTTTGGTGCCGGGTAGTGGCAGGATGAAGTGCACATACCATTAACTCCTTTTTCCTTTTCCTATTCCTGTTCCTTTCTCTTTTCCTTTTCCTATTCTTTTTCCTTTCTCTTTTCCTTAAATAGAATTTCAGGCACAACCCTGAGGTGTGAGGCAGTGGGGGGTCCCAGCAGCACCCCAAGCCCAACCTGCTTGGGAGGTGTTTGGGAGCCAGGACTCCCCTCGGGGTGCCCCTTCTGGGGGGAGCTGCCCGTTCAGGTGACCCCCCTAGCAGCAAGGGAAGGCTCCACCAGCACCGAGAAAAGCCTCAGATTTCTTTCTTTCTTTGTTTCTTAGGCCAGGAGGAGGGCTGGGGGAGGCTCAGCCCCTCACCAGGGATGTGTGCTGGCACCAGGGCAGTGTCACCAGGACTTTTCTGCCCTGTGAAGTGGGTCAGCGTGAGCCCCCATTTCCACAGCCCCCCCCATGGAGGGGGGGAAAAGGCTGAATGAGACCCAACACCAGCCCCAAAACTAGGGTCCTATCCCTGCTCCCCTCCATCCTGCAGCTGCCAAGTGCCACCCGAGGGACCAAGGCTTATGGCGTGACATGGGGTGAATTCAGCCCTGGTCGTAGTGGGGGGAATAAAAGAAAAGCGAGCTAGAAAATCCTGACCTTTTATTTCCCAGTGTCCAAACTCCTTGCAACTGCATGAGTTAGAGAAATAAACATATTAGAGAAATAATCTCCTCCCGTTTTCCAAAAAAGGGAGGTGGGAAATTATGTTTTAGAGGGTAAATTGTGCTGGATGTTAATGACTTTTGAAAGACAGCCAAAACCCCCTACTTCAGGCTTAGGATTTTTCTCTCCTGGAGGCATTACACAGCCCCCATCCCGGGTAGCAGCTTTCCTGGCCTTGCACCGTCCTCCAGAGTTGCTGGTGCCGTGCAGCCCCCCAGGAGCTGGGAGCAGAGCAGGCAGGGTGCAGGAGGGTGCCAGGCACCAGTGGGTACCTGCAGCACAGCAGCGACACAGAGGCGAGGGCTCTGCCTGCATCCTGCACCAGCTGTGTGCTAGCAGGGATTACAGAGTCTTTTTTCCGTCATCATTTTAACGTGCCTGCCTACACCAAGCTCCAGAGTTAGCCTCCCCTGCAAAGCATGGGGAAGAGGAAACAGTCCCGGCTGCTCCCGCAGGGAATCCATGTGCTGCAGGAGAGTGAGCCAGCACCAGCCCCTGCTCCAGCTGGAGGAACGCTCAGGGAGGCTTTGAAACAGCAGCTCAGGACCCTTCACCTTGGGGACAGAAGTTATAGGCTCCTTGGCAAGCTAGGTTTGCAAATGAGAAAGGAGAGCAGGGTCTGTCTGACAGCAGAGGGAGCCCTCAGCTTTGGGGGGAACAGGTGGAAAAGGGCAGGTGAAATTTCTTCCAGGAATTTTGCTTTGTCTCAAAAAAATCCAACAAAAAACCCCACAAAACCAAAACACATGCTTGAAGCAGATAAATGCTTTTCCAAGGAGAACAGCCCTGCCCACACCAGTATCACCTGCGCAGCTCAAAGCAGGGCTGAGGCTCTCAGAGTTAATGGCCATTTCAAGAAAGGAGCATTGGCCAGGACAGTAGGCTTTCCCACCCCCGCCACAGCGCAGCTGAATGGCCAAAGCTACCTTCTTGTGCGATGTCTTTTCAAGGGCTTTGGTATTTAGTCACCTCCAGAGCAGCAGCAAGCTGGTCCATTACAATTATGCATTGGCATAAAAATATTGGCCACATGTTAAAACTTGAAGTAGGTCAGGCAGCCATCTGGCCATGCTGCCAGACCTCTATAACCATCATTAAAGAGTCTTGTTTTAGAAACTTTACAGCTTGTATAAAATCTGAAATACCAGCCATAAATGGATGTTTCAAGCCACTGCTCCACCTCCAGGGGTTGGAAAAACCACAGCCTGACATTTATTGCTCCTGTTTTAAAAATAGCTAAAGCTTTGTCTACTTGTACTAGTACAAAAAAAAAAAAAAACCACACACAGAAAACCCCAACACCTTAATTCCCCAAATATCTCAGCCTCCCACCCAAGAAGGCATCAGTGGTGGGGGCAGCCAAGGAGCCCATCCCCTCCACACTGGCTTGCTCCCCCATGGAAGCAGGGAGTATCAAACCCCTGGAGACTGCTTATTCTTGAATAGGAGAAAATTCTTGTACTTTTATATTGCTAAATTTCAGTTTAAAACCCCCCAACCCCCACAGCAGGTGCATCCGCTGCACTCAAGCCCATAGCAGTGCAGCTGAACATTCCCCTTTAGCCACCCCTCGTCCCGAGCCCATGCTGCACACCAGGGAAGGCAGCAGCTCTTAGGGAGCACCTCCCCAAGGTGATGTCTACAGAGCTCCGCAGGACCAGGATTTAGGGGCATTTTGTTGCTCAGGGAGCCCTTTTCCCAGGACAGGGCTTGCTCAGCCTAGGGGTATGTTCAGCCATTTATTCTGCCAGAAAGCCTGTGGCAGGGGCACCAGGTAAAAAGAAATAAGCAAGTGGAAAAGAATCCAGTTACTGCAGTGGGTAGTTCAGGGAGCCAGCCCCAGCTCAGCCTGCACAGAGGCAGATGAGAGACAGCTATCTGGACCCACGCTGTGCCCAGCCTGCCAGCACCGGCATTTTAGATCATACACAGAACACACTCCACAAGGAACGCTGCTGCAATCAGCTGAACTGCTGAGGTTGAAGTTCCCTTTTGAATTGTGATAAAAGAGTATAAAGTCATCACATAATCCATAAAAGCAACCGTTTTCTTTTTAGGGCTAAAGACTTTTTCAGACCTATTCTGTTCCTTTTGTGTATTCACAGACTAGTAAAAAGCCCTCTGCACACACACACTGTGGGGAGGACAGAATTTGTTACATGACAGGGAAGTACCCCGCAGAAGCCATTTTCCTTCTAAAACCACATTTCCTCATACCTCGCACCTGCTCAGGTTTCTGCTCCCCAGGACAGACAGCTTTGCTGAAACTTCTCCACCGAGGCATAGAGCTGAAGCACCTCCTGCATCCCTCGTAACAGCACTGCCCCCAAGCAGCTTTGGCAGACTTGAATTTGGCGCATAAAATAACCTGTACACTTTGCATCAGATGAATGAAATCAAGAGGTTGACCCTTTTTTTTCCAAACAGTTCACATTTATTGATAACAATAAAAAAATCTTTTAAAGACTATCTGTATTTTATCACCAAGAATGAGGTATTATGTATACAAAACATTTACAGAATTTGATATGCAGTTGAGTACAGACAGGAAAGTGCAGAAGGACACTGATAACAGGAAAAAAGCCAACAGAAGAGTCAGTGGCTGAGAGAAGGAAGGAGAGCAATAATATCACACAAAGAAAGACCAGAGTATGGGAAATTAATTAGACTGCAGTGATCAAGTCATATTGCCACAGCACTTTGCTTAGAGGGGGATTAACTATTGTTTTTCTGGAAATTGATCTCCCCAGCTGTTTGTGCTGTCATGTGCTTTGAGCTCTAAAAGATGTGTTAAGATTAACAGCAGGAAATAACCCAAAGTGCCACTTTTGAGCCAGCTCAAGTGAAAAACAAAATATAGATCTTCAGACTTGAAAAGTGACTGCAACTCAAAAAGGTCTACAAAGCCAGACACCTCTGGACAGATGTGGAGTGTTGAATGAAGCAGTTTCTTTACAGTTGTCAGCAAAATCGCCATCTGAGAGAGAGAGAAAGAAAGGGGACCATCTTCAACCCTTACAGCCTGGTAAATGGGAAGCAGCATTTGCAAAGAGCCATGAGTGTCATGAAGCTAACCTCCCTGTGCCTCCTGCTGCACTAGCTCCCCTGCACCTGGCAGTACTGGTTCCTGCATGACAAGAATCAAACTCTTCAGCAGCCTGGGTTCCTCCTGGGCAGGCAGCTCACACGAGCAGCCCCAGCACCATGGTGAACAGTTTGCTGTGCAGGCGCTAGGTAGGGAGCTGCTCGACACACAGCGGGGGCCTGTCTCACACAACAGCACCCTTCCGCAGCCTAAGTTACAATCTAACCTCCACCTTTGATTTCCGAGTCCAAAAAAAGACAAAACAGACCAGTCTGGTTCAGTTTAAGGACACTGGCCTTTCAGAAACTCTGTTACTAAACTACTTCTTTGTCAGCTGTGCCACCTTCCACAGCCAGAAGAGGAGCTCCCAGTTAGAGGCCAGTAACCTGCCTCTCAGAAGCTTTGCTGTCATAAAAAAGATTTAGACTGAGTTCAGAATCAGGTTTCCTCAGGCAGGGCACCCACTATATTAAGTGAATTCTGCTTTAAAAGTGCAAGACCTCCGCAAGCTCCTCTACCCCTGACCCACAGCAGTGCTGCCTCCAAGACTCGCAGAGCCCGTCCAGCACTCCATGAGGGACTGCAGCCAGCACAGCAGCTCCTTTTGCCTGGATGGACAGCTTAGCTCTAAGAAGGCAAAGAAAAACCAAGCAGGGTCTAACTATGCAAATCCTGCTGCATTTCAGACTGAAACCTCTGTTCCGCTGCCAGGCATGGTCTGTAGTTGTCTGCTGACAGCCCTTTGCTCAGCAATTCAGTCTTTTGTGCCTTTTGCTGCGTGTGGGAAAGAGGGCTCGAAGGGGAAGAATACCCGAATGGGCTTTTAACAAAAAGAGTTCAAGTAGCAATAGTGAAAACGGTCGAGTAGACACTGCTTGAGCATCTTCTACATTATCACAGGGTGAAGATCCCTGTGCTCCCTGCCTACATGAAAGCTTCCGCTGCTCAGAACTAAAGCACTATTTCTGACACACACAGGGAAGGAGAGGAAGCAAGAGAATGAAAAGGGCACAGGAAGGATGTAAGCCTATCTCTTTTAGACTGATTTAAGAAGCAAAGTTAAGCTCTGCATAAATTCCTGATAAGAACAGAGATTCAGTAAAATCAATTCACATGGAGTGCACTAAGGAAGTGGAGTGAAGCCCCAGCACTGTGCTGGGAACACGTCCTCAGACCAGTTCTGGATCAGCCCAGCACAACACTGTGAGGGAGAGCCTGCTCTCTGCCTCTCTCTCCGCAGTGCTTCAAGCGCAAATCCAAGGAAAGAATGAATTGCTTTAACCCATCAAGACCCAGAGCTCAAATTCCCCAAAAATGTGCTCATATAAAAGGTATTAGTGTTTACAGCCTGGCCACAGCTCTGTGGGCATGCTTTGAAAAATATGGACTCACAAAGTCAAGTATCCAGCAACTGCTTTTCTTTGTCTCGGACATCACTTAGTGGCAATGAGAGAACAGTTTGCAGCACTGGAAAATCACAGGGGATTTCTTAAGATGGCAAGGAATGTCCTGACAGGAGACTTGCAGTTGATCTCTAATGCACTACAGGAACATTTCTGGTAGGGTTTTTCTCTTTTTTGCTTTCTAACATTTACATGGCTAAAAAAAAATTATTCTTAACAGATGCACTGATTATTTTTCAATGAGAGCCCTTGTGTTCAGAGTTAGGATTTGTGCAAGTACACTTGCAAAAATATTTATGGCTGAGTTAGGAAAAAGGGTTAAAGTTAAGAGACAAGCTGTCGGATCTAACAAGGACCAAAACCACTAAAGTTTAAAATTCAAACAGCTACTTTACTATCTATAAAAGGCTTTTGTGGGTAGGGTTTTTTTTGCTCAGTTGCCAGTTGAATATGTTGTATTGCAGTCAGCTGCCATAGGCGAGGGTCCAGCCATCTCATCCATTTGCTTTTCATCTGTTGTGGCACTACCTGGAAATCATGGAGCTGGAATGGGACTGGCTGGAAGAGGTGGTGGCAGCGCTGAGCTGGGAGAATCCACTGTGGCTTGATTCAAGGCTGGTCATAGATCCCCTGCAATCAAAAACAAAGTCGTTTTAAGCTTCAGAACAAAGATTTTGATTTCTGCTATGTATCTATAGTGTATTGTATTTGTTTGCACACTGAATAAAAAGCAACGCTTTTAGTGCAGATACTCAAAAGCTCTTCCGCCTCCCCACGCAGGATAATGGGGACATCAAACACCTTGTGAAAAACAGATGCTGGCCAAAGAGACTGAGAACTAGTTTCAGCCAAGTATATCAACTGGCAGGCAACTGAACCAACTCAATTCCATTTTGAGTTGCACCCATTTCTACATGACAACTTGCCAAGCCCAACAACTCACACAATGCTTTCAAAGCAGAGCAAAACGACCAATGATGATTACAATGAGACAACTAATTAACCCCTTTTATACATTAGTTGCCCCTAGTGCCAGTACTGGTTGAATTTTTCTGTTAGGATTTTTTTTTTAGGCCTAAGAAAACATAAGCCCTTACAATTTACTGTATTTAAGTAAAATGATCAAGCCAGTGTCAAGTTAAGTATCAGAAAGGTTTGAAATCAGCTGACCTTCATGAACCTTGGCCAGACATACCTGAAATCTTCAGATCCTATTACTTCTGTATAGTACATCACTTTACATTTGTGAGAGGAGACCTGTAGAGATGCTAGCACATCATCCACACGAGGCAGGTTGGTTGCAGCACAGGCAGGCATGCTATGAAATTTCCACTGGAGAATATAAAAGCCAGGCCACCTGGTCACATGCGATCCCTGGAAGCAGCCACAGCAAAAATTGAAAATTAACCTTGTTAACACAAAGATTTGTAAGCTTGAAATTTCTTTTCCAAGCTTAGAAAAACTGCCTACACACCCAGAGTTTTTTTTCCCCAATGCCAATACTTCAGCTCCTCAGCCAACCGGCAGAGCGGGTCAAGTCTCCCCACAGAACGCGTTAATAGAAGTTACGATAGAATGCCAGCGGTTCCTCCTCCTTTTTGACAGTGTCAAGGGGTTAGGATTTACATACACTGAAAGGACACAGTTCTTGTTTAAAACAATATTATCCATTTTTTCCATTTAGTTTCATTAATGGCTGTCCTTTGAGACTGAAAAGAGCAGTCAATGCTCCTGCCTCACAGAAAGAGAAAGTGAAGTTCAGGAGGTCACTGCCCGTATTTCCAGTTTAACACTTCCAATTAGATGACTTAAGGAGCTCCTTTTTCAAAGGCTGTTCAACTCAACTCTTATTCAAGTCAAAAGGAACAGCAGTGGCAGAGTGTGATTGTGAGCATGCTGCATGTAATATCAGACTTGGCAATTAAAGGATAGGCTGCATGTGCTGTAAAAACACTTCAGGAACCTTGGCCATAGGGCACTCCTTAAGGTGCCTGTTAGAGGGACACACACAGAAGCTCAGTCTTAATTTCCAGACTTCTCTCATTACTGAGGTAAGGACGTAATGATACTCTTCAAACACAGACTGTTTGCTTCAGAAAATAATGGCCAAAATTACAGCACAAAGCATATCTTGCTACTTTCTGGATGGGCACTATATTCTAGGTGGCTTCCCTATATTCCTTGCTGATCAATCTCCATCACTGTTAGCCTGATGCAACCTCCCCTCACAGCAGATCCCATGTAATTACTATCCCCTTTCCCTGCAGCATGCAGCTAGGAACAGAAGCCGAAATGTCAGCCAAAAGCAAGCAGACAGTCCAGAGCTGAATCACTGCTCGATCATCAATAATGACTGTGAATTAGAACATCTAGTTTCAGAGCTAGCTTCCATCTGCTCCTGCAGAAGGATTCAGCCGTCTTACCTGCACACTCTCCCCTTCCTTGCAGATAAGAGGTGACTCCACCATGCTGTAATCACGCCCCAATTGCCAGACTTTGTCTATCAACTGGACGTTGTTCCCACCAGGAGACGTAATACTGTGAGCTCCCAGAGAGTCCTTTTTAGGAGGCTGTGGGGCTCTTTTGGAATGAAAGATGTTAAAAACAATGTCGCCCTTGCACACATCAAAATCCCACGTGATCACAGATGAGGCATCCACAATCTGAATGAGAACCTGACACAGAAAAGTCATATTAGACAATAGCAATTTGCTCAGTAAAGACAGAAACTCTTACCAGAAAAGATGACAAAACCCAGAGGCTTTGTTGCTGGGCTTAATTTAGACTTTTTAAAAGGCAGTGTAGATACAAATTCTCTCCTGATGCAGTGTCTTATTTTAACACGTGACTTTCAGAAGCTCTCAAGTAGCTTCTGAGAATATTGGTTGTCTTTGCTTATAAGGACATTGCTTTGAATAGAATGAAAAACAGTGATTCTCTAAATGACAACAAGATGATACCAGGAACGGTCACAAACTTCAGCTACTATAGCACCATTAATGCACCAGGACTATAGAAGAACAAGGCGGAAGCATGGCAACTAAATAACCAAGTTCTAAACCATTTCCTGCTCAAGAGAACTCCACAGCAGAGGATTGAGATTAAAGAAGAATAGGCTGCAACCATACCTCATGCGGAGCTCCTTTGAAGACACTTGCAGACTGGTAGATTGTTTCCGTCCAAAGCTTTATGTCCTCATTTTCCAACTCTTCTGCTGTCCGGTAGAGGGACTTGGGAACCAGCCCGCCCTCTGGTACTTCACACTGAAAGCATAAACAGCCATTAAAAAGTATCCCCTCTGTCCCTCCACACCCTGTCATGCTCTGCCTGCTACCTTCAGAAATAAAAACTCACATTCAGCAAGTACTCTGAAGAATGAGGTATGAACAAGAGTTTGAAAGTAATTTTATAGCTTGCACATCATACGTACATTTATTTTACAATGACCTGGTTTAGGTGAGTTTGCAGAACTAGACACCAGAGGAACAGATCTTGTACACACACAACAGCCACCACCACAGAAAAGGACAGTGCAAACGCTGCACATCACTCATGCTGTCCTATACTGAAGACAGACTTGAACCACTCAGGAGTCCTGAGGAAAGTGTCAATAAATGACTCAGTCTGAAAAATACAGCCTACAGAGACCTGAAGGAACTGGGGTAGCTCAATTTAAGGACGAAGGATAGTGAGGAGATACTGTAAGTTTCCAAGCAGATAAAAGGATATTGCAGTTGGGAAGGTAACAGTTCAAGCTACAACTGGAAATGGATGACACAGCTTCCCTAAGCAATCATCTTTCTTAAGAAGTCTCCAGTAATGAACTTAGACAACTACCTGATCAGGAATAGGTTCCACAGACACGTTTGGGGCAGTAGAAGTGTTTGATAACTGAATTACAGCAGAGAATTGAAAGAAAGCCTCTATTGCTGTCTGTGACAAGCAGGAAGTATTCTAGCTGTTTGCTTTCTGGTAATACTGACTACTGCTTACTGAAGCAGAGGATTTGGCCAGCTTCTCAAGCTCCAAATCAGATAGCACAAACTCTCTCCCCTAAAAGCTACTGCTGCAGCAAAAAGCAGCCCACTGAAGATAAACACACGCTCTATTCCAACATGTCTAACAGTACCTCACTATACTCTGAGACTGTGTTTGAATGACTTAGATGAATTTTCAAGAATGGTACAGAAATTAATCTAGAAAGTGTGCAGGGGCTTACAAAGCAAGCCTGAAATTATATTTTAACACAGTTGTGTTCAGAAAAAAATCATCTAAGTATTACTGTGATGGAGGCTCCAGGAAATGCCAGAGTCATACTCTTACATCTCAGTCACACCACTGAGCCTGTGTTGTCAAAAACACTACAGAGAAACAAACCTTACAGTATCATTGAGATGTTGATTGATACTCGCAGCATAGGCAGAAAGCATCTATTAAGGCACATGACAAGGGACTGGGCAATTACAGTATCCTGCAGTAAAACGATTTTTTTGGTTTGTTGTGGTCAACACGCATATTGTGCTAGGAGACCTGGCTGTTTGTTAAGCCCTGCTAGCAGATGTGCCACATATTTCCTTGGGCTCCCTATGGTATCAGTCAGTTCTTTCAGGTGACACTGACTCTTCTGATTATCTGACGGTGATAGCTCTTGCTCAGTGCTGTGCCACCATGTCTGCTTGAACTTGACAGGTAACAGACACTACGGCTTTTAGCTGTGCCTGGCTACTTTGATAAGTTATTTGATATTCATTGTAAAGAAGCATTGTATTTCTCTTTTTAAAGTGCATCCAGAAGAAAACACTAAACCTGAAATCCTACATCATAGCTCCTGCCACCAAACTACATTAGGAATCATTCTGTGCTTCTAGGCTTCTTTGTTTAGAGGAGCAGGGGAATAAATTCACAAATAAGCAGTTATATGTGCTAGTTTATATTCATACCATGCACTCTCCACCAAGAAAATCAGGGATAATTTCTTTATCGATGTAATCCAGCAGTCCCCCAGGACCCTGGTAGTCATTTCCAGCATAAATAAGGAACTTCTTTCTAGTGTTGTCATCAATGAAAGGACTAACCTACAAACAAAGAAAAACAGAATAGATTAGGCTCCTACATTTTTCAAGTCAATTTTGAAAGAATCAATTTGATCGCATTAAGTGTTACCATCCTTGTTATGCAAAGTTCACACAATAAAGAAGCTAAATTAGTCAACTACGTGAGCAAGTTCTTAGGAAGTGTTTTTAAATCCATTCCAGGAATCCCATAGAAGAGAAGTTTCCAAACGGTAACATTTCCCACTTGTAAAATCTGGTTTCTAAAGCACTTTTACAAACTACAAGTCTGTAACTGTGTACTGAGAGAGCTGAGGAATGCCTTGAATTACAAACATACCAGTGTCCAAAGAACTGGGAATACTCGAGGTGCTCTTAGGATTAGAAGACGACCCAAAGTCTCAGGGTAATTAGCTTCAACCACCTCAATGATTCTTAGCAAGGCTTTGACACCAGGTCTCCATAAATGCCTCATGTTCAAGCCTTCCAGATCTACTAAACAGGTCCAAGAGCTGAATTTGAGAAAGACAAAAAGAAAAAATCTCAATGGCATCAAAATTCTCCTTTCTTATGCAAGTGTCTAACATACTGAAATGTGTGGACCCCACTGCATGCTTTGTTTTCTTCTGTTTTTCCTCCTTGCTTTGCACTACCTGTAGACACTGGACTTGAAGATCCTTAGAACAGAAATGTCTTGGAGCAAGCCAAGCACAATGACAGAGTATGTTCAAAGATCACTTTGCACATCACACGTATTCCCCCACAGACATTTCAGACTCCAGGTGAAGGTTAACAAGAAGCCAGAAAAGATTCTGCCAACAGCCAGCCCAAATGTTAAACCATTGCTTCTAAAAGAAAATCAATTAAGTGGCCACGCTGCTATGAAGCAATTTAACATTCATGGTGCAGATCTCTAAGACAATACAGTAACAGTGCCATTACACGTCAAAGCTAATTCTGTTATCAGATCTCATGGAGGGAAGCTTTTTTTTATAGGAAGAGGTACGCTCTTAATTCTAAATACTGAGCTTCAGCATATGCTTCCGTCACTTTCCAAGTTCAGGTCTCGCCCTGGGCATGAATTCAAGATTTACAGCTGTGCTGGACCAGCTAACATCCATGAAATTAGGCTTCTGTCAAACAGCAAACACATCTTTGTTTCACTTTAAATGCATAATATGTAGTCCTTTAGGATTACTTCTACAAACGAAGATCCAGTAAGCAGCACAATTTCAAAGTTACACACATGAAATCCATCTCTTGGATTTGACCTCCCACTGAGAGCTAGGACAACAAGTTCTTTAACAGGGAAGAGATAAGCAGACATACCATGCATCCCTGAACCTTTACAGACTGAGGGAAGGAGTCAGAAATTGAAAAGAGTCCACGAAGCACTGTTTCTTTCCACGGCCAGTCCTGCATTCATTCCACACCCTTAAATCCATTTTGCAGTTAACACTTTCACAAGTGACCCCTACAATGACTTAAAGATAGGACAGCAAGCCCTTTTCAACTGAACTTCACATGAAGTCATGCCAGGAGTTGTAAAACTAGATCCCAGGTTTCACAGGAGCCTCATGACCTTACCTTGGATTACAAGTTGAGTAACCACAGACAATAAATGGAGAATGCAAACAAGAATTAAGTGTAATGAGCCTTGGTATGGACCACAGATGAACAAGTGACATGAAAATATCTGAAACTACTGGAAAGGCTATCCATTATATTATCATGGCTTGATTTTCTTGGCAGCCTGCACCAATGTTTGTCTATAAAATCCCCCAGAAACAGAGCTAAGTTGCATTGTTTTGCAGACATCCAACAGTAGAAGAGAGTAGAACCCCATGTAAAACCATTCTGAGCCCAACAGAGACTGCTGGAGCAGGTGGTGTGTTTCCCTCAGGCTTGACAATGCAGATTCACTCTGGTGATAACTGCAGCAGGTCTCAGCTAACTGCAACTGTGCTTCTGTCTGCTTGGGAGACTCACAGCCTACCCTTTGCTTGTTCCATTTAATAAACTTTGCTCAGGAGCATCACATTGCCTGATGTTCCCCGTACAAGCACCATGAAACCAGGAAATTCCCAAAGAGCAGATCCACTTGTTGTATTTTACCTTATGGGCCTGCCAAATACTTTTGTATTGTCCTCACATCGCCTCAGTCCTTCTTCATTTATTGAAAGAACCTGCACGAGAAAACATGTTGTTTAGAGAAGCCAGTCTTAAACTCACTTGATGGGATAAAGAAAAAAATGTTTATATCCCAAGGCTAAAACTACAAGCTCAGACCAGCATATACATTTTTTTTCCAAAGAATGAACTAGAAATCACTATATTTACCCCTTTGGTTGCTCTTGTTGAAAAATAAACATACCTTTCCCTAAAAGCAATAAAATGTAAACAAGATCCTCCTGAAAACTGAGACCCAGGAGTGATACAGACAATAAGTCTCCCTGCACTTCCTCCCCTTTAAGCATTGATTTCCTATTTACTCAGAAATTAAAGCCCCTTTAAGTCATAGAAAGTAACCCTGAAACAGAACTAGGGCAAACAAAATTTAGTATGTGCCTGGAAATGCCACTGGAAGAGAAAAAGTAAAATCCAGCCCCTGCTTCTAGTGGTTCCTATGGCTGTGACTGTCATTGCTAGGAGTCAAATTATTGTGAAGCTGGAATTCTGCCAGCTTTCTGCTTGGAAACTGAGCAGATCCACAGCAACAAAGTCTGAGTGATGCCTTTAGAGAAGGCAAAATTACAGGCAAGTACGTTTTCTTTAAAAATATTTTTTTCTTATCCTTGGAGTACAGGCTTGCCAACATCTGAGCATGGCATTTTCTCTTCGGTACAAATGCAGAGATTGAAGTTTGAAGCACTGCACAAACTGCAGCAGAATCTGTGAAACTGCTAACAAATAACTACAGGAGCTGCCAAGAACTACGCCTTTCCGCCATCAGTTTGCAGTTGGAAAGAATGCAGAAGATCAGCTACCAGGAGCTTTCAGATGTATTCAAACCAGAAACAGACGGCCAGAGAGTACATCAAAATATCCAATGTGATGAATGTTCTGGCAGAGGAGGAGATTTCTAAATGAAAGTATCACATTGTTAGCAACTTGCTGGCTCAAAAAATACTTACGTATCGAAGCAAGGCTTCTTCCCCAAGAGCTCGCACTAAGCCTTTGGTATCCATCTGTCCCAATCTCAGCACGTACAGCGGGCGACCATCTGAATAACAAGAACAAATATGTCAGTACAACCCTTATTTTTATAGCAAAAGACAATTTGAATGAGCTAGTTTTATGCTAAAAAACCAAATGGAAACAAGCCATAATCAGTTCAAACTTTGTTGTAGAGCTGGAAGAAGGAGAACCCAGAGCAGATGGCAATATAAACTTTCCCCTGTCCAGCTGCACCAAAAAATTGCCTGTAAATAAACTGCAAAAGTTAAATGGAGACATCTTGATACAAAACCAGCTCCCTTACCTGCAAGGAAAGTTGAAAGGACTTCAACAAGTACACTGGTACACACAAGATGTTGGTATACACAATTAAAGACACAGGACTATAATTTGCTTCCAGTACAGCTCAGGTACAGGAAAAGCTTTAGTCCACCAGTGTAACGAAGGAGTGGCAGCACAGGCTGTAAGCCTTCCATCACACATGGCGCAATACTGCTCTGGATAGCTTACAGAAACATTTTTTGTAAAAGTAGCTACCCCGAGTTCTGGGAATTAATGAAACAGTGTAAACCCAGAGACTTGCTTTCTGCAGTATTTGTTAAGTCACACCTTTCAGCTATGTCATTACATATTATGCAGAACTGGCACACAGCCTCACTTATGCAGGGTAAGCCTGGTGAGAACAGACTCTGCTCCAGAGATCAGCTTCAGACAGACCCTCTGTGTCCAAAGCCTTGCCTTTTCATGGTCATCTTGTTGCATACCAGGGCATCCTGATACCATCCAGGATACAGAGGCATTAAGCTTAACAACTGCATTGGCTGAAGTTGAGAATCAAAGCTTGCATTTCTGGCTCTTCGTAACAGGAGCTAGTTGTCTGAAACAGCTTCCATCCTCCTCTCAAAGCTGTGATGCATTTTTAAGCTTTGCTCCATCTATTCTAGTACACAAGCTAAATAATCACCAACTTATAAAACAGAAAATGCCAGGACACAAACATTTTAAAAAAATGAGCTTTCTACATAAAAGTCTCCCTGAAGTCCTGCTGTCTGTTTAGCTTTACTTCCCTCCAAGAATTGCAAAGGGAGGTATCAAGTTATCATTAAGTCCTTTAGGACACAAGGAAAGAAACTGTTAAGATATGCTACTTGAAAAAATCCCAAACAACTAAAAACTGCATACTCAAGGCAAGTTATTTATTTGGCAGAGACACTACCCCCATGAAAGTTCAGAGTACTTTATCAAGCAGTCTAAAAGAAAGTGTTGTTTTAACATCAGCACACACTTATCTTGAAATGTTCTGTTTAGCTTTTGGAACACTACACAAAAAGTGCCATTAAACTCCATAGCAGGTCTCTCTCCCTCACAGATGCATATGCATCCAAAAATCAGACTAAGAGCTGGTCCACCCAAATGACACACAAAGGAATGTCTCAGCTGACAGTGCTGTATTATCACTGTATGTTTTATATTCCATTAGAGCTTTGTGATTTTAAAAAAACCATTTGACTGAAGCATTCCTGTCAAAATAAAAGCTACTCAGATGTATAGAAAGCTGCGCTAATTGCAAGCCAAAATAATTGCAAGCCAAAATAATAACTTTTATTCTGTCACGCTAATAGCTCATTCTAGACAACATGCTTCATAATCACTGCTGCCTTTGCTTTAGCACTGAAAGCTATACAGAAATCAGCTAGCTTAGGTTTGGCACATCTAGCATATGTAGGAGGAAAGGAGCAATACTAGAAGAGGGTTTAAAAAAGGAACCTACCACTAAAATTTGAAATTATAAAGAATTGCTCAGTTTTGAAAGTCTGCTTCCATTACTGACAAACCCATGCTTTACTTGTGGGCATGCTGCAAAAGAGATCAAAGGAACCGGAGGGGAAGGGAGGGGGACATGAAGTTCACCACAAGACTGAAGAACTCAGAAAAACACTAAACCACCCTTTGATGCATTCTGTACCATTCTACTCACTGGCAGGACACAGACACTATTGACAGAGGAAGTCTTTGCAAAGTAAGGACAAGGAACCGACAGAAAGGGAGAACTTGCTCACAGGTCTTTTCCCCTGCAATCTTTACAAGCATATTCTCATTTTCCATGTTCTTAGTTTGAGGTCTGTCAAATCCAAAGCAGCAGGGGAGAGCTATTCAAGCCCTTCAGCTTTACAGTGGTTAAACTTCTGCTGTGTCCTCCCTGTCTCCTGGCCACTAGTGCTGACAGCTTCCTGTCCTGCTTCATATGCTTCTTGGAACAGGAAGAGCTAGCAGAAACAATGGCGCCGAGTGGGAAAAAGACTAAATCAGAACACAGAGAGCTCACAGTAAGAGATCATTTCCTTATCTAAAGAGCCCAGCTTGCCTCAAGCATCAAATTCCAAAATGTTTAATTTCTGTGTATGTCTTATCAACAAGATCAGTGCACGATAAAGCCAGCGGAGGGATAGGGGAGCGTGTCAGGCATAGCCATCCATGTTTCAAAGATCTGGCTGTGCCTCCCCATACAGAGGGAATTCAGCCAAAGCTTCTTCCCTTCTTAAATAAACCTGCTCTATTTAATGTTTTTGCAACATCCTACTTCTCATCATTAATCTGACTGTAATGCTAAATAAGTATTCATTTATGCCATCAGCAGACTTAGACAACATCAGAAATAAGTTGATTAGAAAGATACACTTATTTACAAACATCTTTTAATCACTGAAAGAGAATACTCAAGATTTGCATAACACCTTTCTAAGCATTTCGGAGCACTGCAGAAGTGCAATTAATAACTTTAAGCTACTGGCAAAGCAGAGCCCTTTAGAAAGTTAAATACATCATTATTAGTCAGAAAGATTAGGACCTAGGAGTCTGTCTCCACCAACTAAGAAGCTGGCAACATCAATTTAAATGTATTTAGTACATAACAGAGAAGTTCTAACCATCCTTCCAGTCACCTCTAGTTAAGAGAGGGACAACTATCACCTTTAATTCAGAACATAAAAATGCTGTTCCATATCCACCCTATAGAGCGTACCTTTGTCATGGTGATGCCAGCCTCCTGCATAGTAATCTTGAAGTACCTGAGGAGGGTTCCAGGTGTCTAGAATATAGTCTACCTGGTGCTGCTTACGCCACGTCAGCGACTGGCACAGGATTTCTCTTGCTTTATCTATGTTGAAGTCCCGGGCACGCAAGAATCTTAAAATGTGCTCATCCTTTGGGATCTATTAAAAAAAAACAAACCCACAAAACAAACCCACAAACTCAACTTTGTATTCAAGGTTCGAAACAAGAACAAAAAAACCCAAACAAAAGCTGAAAAATGTGCAACCCTGCACCAATGCAAGAGGATGGTACGTAACACAAGTTACTCAAGCAAATCAGCCTTTGCAACAAAAACCTTGGCCCTGTCAGGTACAGCAGCTACCTTCATACTGGGGATATAAAAGTTTCATGAACTCTAATGTAACCATTTATACCTGTATGACCACACTAAGTCAGCCCAATTTAAATCACTCCAGGGACAAAACACAGACTGTATTTCATCGCTAAGTAAAAGGAAGCTGAGATATACATTGAAAACCCACAAGCTGGGAAAACCCCCAGCCTTGCTATCAGGATTTAACTGGCCACATTGCTTCCCTTTCAGTACTGCACTTCGGGACACAGATTTGAGAATATGATGTTTGGCCAGAGCAAACAAATGTAAAAATAAGGTTATTCTAGAACAGGAGACTTATAAAACTGACATTATTTCCCTGTGCTTGTTTACTGACATTCTGATTGGCAGTCACACTAATTATTTAAGCATCTCAGTTGGCAAAGGCAGCTGGACAGTCACAATGAACTTCTATTGCCACTGTATAGACTTAATTTAGGTACTCTGTTTTGATCATGGAGGGCCACTTAACATGAACAGTGAGATGTTTCATCAGGTCCACCTTGAATGTGACACAATCTGAGACAGAGCCACAAGAGACAAACAGTAACTTACTTTGCCCTTGTGTGTCTCCTGGAGCCACTGTCTCAGTCGAATGAGGCAGCTTTCCTGCATTGGTGTCAAGTCACCCAGATACCGCTTGATGTAGTCTGCATCCAGCTTGTCTGAAAGATGTACAGATGGTTAGAGTGGTCCTGAACTGAGGCACAGAAGCAGCTGCTCTGTGTTCTGTGCAGTCAGAATTGAATAAAGTTTATTTGAATCAATGAAAAGATGAGCAAGGCAACATACACAGTCATTGTAATGTAAAACCAAGAAGATTCATTCTCCTTCTGCAACTAAGAAAGGAGTAAAACCAGACATCTATAAAAAGCATTTTGCCCATATATCCAGGTTTGTTGATCCACAGCATCACTGGGTTTGCTGCTTCTGGAAATACTTAAGAGAAACTTTGATCTAAATCTCCCAAGTGCAAGAATTTTCCCAAATTCCCTTATTAACAGGGGAAGGAAGATAGAACAGAAAACCGTCCAGGGAAGCTTCAGCCCTTTCCTCCCCATTGTTCCTATAGTTATACTCAGCCGTGAATTTCAGGGCAAGAAGTAGGCCATATTTTTGCAACTGAATGAACAACAAAGTGAAGAGTTTTTCTACTCATATCTGATCTTCATTTGCTAAAAAGATCAGCTCATAACAGCTATCCAGGCTATCCCACATGCTAGTGCTTTGCAAGCCTGCACTTTGACATTACACGTTATCAAAGAGCCACTGTGAAGATTTTCAGCTGTCCCTAAGAAACAGCACAGTGCTGAGAGGCTCTACAGTACAAAGAATCCCACTAAACCAAGTCAGACCACCATACCATCAGGTGTTCCTGCTGTGGGCTCTGAGGGGCTGCTTGAGGTGTTCAGGATCTCCTTGTTGTTCAAGCCCTCCTTTGTGGCAGAGTCAGGTATATTAATGGCAGGTGAAACTGGGCGTCTGGTGTGGGATGTGCTGCTCTCCAATTTACATGCAACAGGAGGAGTCCAACGAGGAACAAAGGTTATTCCTTCTTCCTCCAGCTGCTTCAGGTAGTATTCTATTATTTCTTTTCCCTTCAAAAAGGAAAAATTATTTCAGCTACTAAAACCACCCATTTAGAAACAGAAAGGATTGAGCTGGAAACCCATTAAGTGGTCAGACCTCTCTAAGGATTCCACTTGAAATACAGACCTGCACACACAGGCTGCCCCAAGGTCAAGAGCAAGCAGCCCAGCTTTTTGAGCAGAGCAGCCTGTTACTTAGCAGCAGCTACATTGTCTTTTGGTAACTTCGAGCCAGGCACCTCCTTCACGACTGCAAGCTCACCTTTTTAATATTGCTGGTGTACTGCTTCATGGCAATCTTTTCCACTGTGCTTTCAAAACCAAAAAAAGATTTTATATCCAGACTTGCTGACTGTTCAAAACAGGTCCAGTCTTCATTGTCAGGATGAACCTATTAGTTAAAAGAAGGTCATACTATTTAGCTACCGATTTAGTGGGTTTTTTTCCTCCTCACAGTATTTGAAATGACTGTTTCTTGTTTTACAGGTTCACAGTCAAAAACATTCAAGCAGAATTTGCAGGTTAGACAGATAGACCAAGGCCAGGTAGCTTGAAGACCACAGCAAGTCATGTAAGCATTTCCAAACACTGCAGTCTAGACATGTTTGCAACAGACACTGCAACAGATCCTTCCCTCGTTGACCTATTAAGTACCTTAGTATTTTGTAGACTGAAAACTATTTTACTTTGTTCATCTACAATAATGCTACAGAATTACAGAAAGAAGCATCAACTTCTCATTTGGTGACAGCTGAATAAGCTAAGTTAGAGCACTCCCACCTTTCTTCTTAGCTTACATCTCAGTTTGCTAAGAGATGACCTTGAAAAAAAGAGATGTTACTGCTCTGAAGGAAAGCTCTTTTCTCTTCAGCTGAAAAAGATTTGTCTAAAGGAATTTCCAGGCTGGGCTCTGAATTCGTGGTTCTACAAGCATCACAGAAGGCTGGATTTCTGAGCATGCAGTTGTCCTGATGCCCTAAGGTTCCCTCCCCCTCACAACATGCTAGAATTGGCTGGGAACAGTATTGACACTATAACAAGACAACCACAGAAAAAACCTGTTTCCTTTCCTTTGCTTCTTCTGCACTAGGGAATGGGGAGTACAAGAATAGCTTCTACAGCCTAAATAAGCACAAATCATAATAATAACACATAAGAATCTTCTTGTTCTTTCATAAATTTAATTATAAAATAACTTTAATAGGAAAGAACTTTTTAAAATTATTCTTGAATTAAAATTCTGGGTTTTTATTTACTTACTAATTTATTGATTGAGTAGAGCAAGGGCAACAAGGAGAAGTGTTGTGTTATGCACATATTTATCACATGCACTTTTCCGTACAGTATTTCCCTGTTTAAACAGAGCTTTCACAGAAATATTGCAGCAGGAAAAGTGTTTTTTTAATGTGCCTTGGAAATAATTGCAGAAATAATAATAAAAAAAAATCAGATAGTAGTGTTCAGTGGGTTTGACATCCAATGACCTTTTCACCATGGTTCTGTACACAGCAGAAAATGTTATCACCTGCACACAAATAAATCAGTCACATTTGCTAGCTTTGATTTGACCTTTATCGTCATTTTGAAGTTTTACTGCTATACATATGTGCTGTATAAGCCTACAAGTATTGGCTAAGCCATTCAGAATAAAAGATGAGCAGAGCATAACAGTAAGCATGCCACCAGTCTCCTTTGCATCAGAAAATGTCTGCACTGAAGACTAAAGAACGATGGAAAGAATTAGGTTAAAACACAGCTGACTTGATGAACATTCTTCTGAGCTGAGCAGAAGGCAAATAAGCTTCGTTGAACTTGTCTTTAACAGTTCTGTCAGGGTATCAGCCTCATCGAGCCCGACGCTGCTATTACAGACCACAAACTTGCCTAAACAGAGCTGTCAAACACAGCAAATTATGTTGTGCTCGCTCTACGCTCTGAAAAGATGCTCAAGCAAAAGGGTGCCAAACTTGTTTCACTTCTTCAAGCAAGTGTGTTAACATTCAACACCAACAACAATTATCACTCACGGTGGTGTGTTGGTTATTTTTTCTTGCAAAGCAAAAGCCAAGAACAACCCAACTTCTGAGTTCTGAAATCTAAACACCGACTTAACTCCATCTGTAGCACCACCAAGAGCCTGTTACTCACTGTGTAAGAGCAGTGTTCATTAATAATGACTCTATTAGAGAAGGTTTCATTGTAGGCTTCTATATGCAAAGTCCTTTCTCGTCTGTTCAAAGAATTCTTCTGAACAAAGTACACATAATCCACTCCTGCAATCTGAGGAAGATGATAGATTCCGTTAAGATACAATATTCACATGAAAGGATATCAAAAGGTAAAGCAGGCACTTCAAACCTAATCACCTTTTTCAATAGCCGTGGTGCATCTATATCCAGCTTACAGCGCCGTTCAATCACATGGATAGCTTCATCCTCACTCTTGTATTCATTTACAGTGTCACTGGCAACAAACATAGGGATCAGAGGACACGTAGGAAACCTTCTTTCATATGCCTATACAAATGGAAACAGAAAAAAACAAATTATCATCACAAGTTATTCCTGAGGGTGTGCACAGGGTTCCTTCATTGACATCACCAGCATTTGGAGATATAATGCCCTTCGTACCTTGGGGAGAAGGGACTGAGCCTTCCTGGAGTCCACATTATGCCTAAAAAAAGGTCACGGTGCATTCCAAACAATCCATTCATTAAAACCTTCCTAACACAGCCCTTTCCAGGTAAAACAATTTTTAAAACAACACACAAAATACCCCATTTCTCCCATCCCTCCAAAAAGGAAATTGTTCTTATGTACAATGACAATCCTCTTGACAGCAATAACAGGAAAATAAGACCCTCTAGTTCTAAAATACCACAAGACAAAACAGTTATGTTTTAGATTAAAAAAACCCCACATACTAGTTATCCGTGTTTCACCAAGCTGTCTAGAGGGTTTTCCACACAGCTCCCAAAGGTCTAATAAAAACATTTCAAAGCCTGTTTCTTAAGCTAATAGAGCTCTCAAACTTCCTGTGCACAGAGTATTCATAATGATTTCACCGCACAGTTTATCAGCTTACAGTTCTGTCTAACAACATACAGTGAGGCTTTCCAACACCATGAGGTCATTTCATACTTTTGAAAATTTAAACTTTTTTGCAGTCATGCAGAGCTAGCAATAGCTTTGACTGTGGTTAAAGACTATAGTCATGTAAATAAGTTCATCTCTTAAATACTTGACACACACAGGGAAGATGGTATTAAATCAGAGACACCTGGAAATGACAGTTAAGAATCTGGGATCAGTAAAACAGATAAGAGAAAAATGGGCGTTATCCTCACTAGTAAGCTTGTTGAATTTTACTTTTAGAACCACCATGGATAGAGAACACAACACAACTGGTTTTCTTTCCTTGTCTTTGGTAGTCACTAGTGTACCTCCACATCTCTTCAGCTTTTTTCCTCATGGTGTGGCAGTAAACTAATTCTTTAGCCTTCCTTCCAAATTCTGAGTTCTTTTGGTTTTGCTATTATCAGAACCCAGTTGGCCTTGGTGAAAAGGCAGGTCTGCAAGAAGAAAACTTCAGTAACATGAATTAAGTAAATCTGAAAGCAGAACACGAAGAAATTATTTAAAAGAGCTAGAATAGCCACTCTGTCTTTTTATATAGTTTTAACAGCTCTCAGTATAGCTGGGTTGCAGCACAGGAACAGGACCAGTAGGGAGAGGGTGTGGAAGAAAATAAGCAGCAGCTGGAGAAAGTATGCAATGGTGGTACTGGAAGAGAAAAGGTCTCTTAATTCTCCCTTTATAAGAATAAAAATGCTTAGTTTGAACGCAGTGTTACTGTGGTGACAGTGGTCCAATGCACTAAAACAGTGTCAGCTTTTTTCCCCCCATGCATCTTTTAAAACCATTTTTGCAGCATGATTGTCCTGAGTTCATAAAACTCTGTAACATACCAGAAGTACAACCCGGGAGTCAGTACACATGCTCCTTTTTTCAAACTTATCATCTGTGCACAGCTGGTTTTGTTTAAATTAAGAATAGAAATAATTTCTGTGTTCAGAGATGTGTGCACAATAGAAGCGACAGAGCACTAGTGTCGGAACACAATAGCAAGCAGTGGGAAGAACCTTCACAGCTCCAAGAGAAAGGGAGGATGGGTCCTATTAGTATGGTACAAGAAGTTTTTATTTCATTTATGAGACTCTTGTTGTTCTGGGCAGAAAGCTGTACATTTTACAGTCGTTCAAGAGTACCTCAGCCCTCTCACTGAATAAGTCTCAGCATTTTTTTTTAAATTAATCCCTATTTTAACTACATAGACTGTGGTTAAATGTTGGCTTATTCAGTAAAACAAAAGATTTCCAGAAGAAGCAGAACTGAGAAATACTTCTGGTTTTCAGAGTGTTTCATTTTATATTTTTATTTTATATTACAACAATTATTTTATAGACAGGAGAGAAGCAGAAGTAGGTATTTAACATTTTTCTCAACAGTTTAAAAGTACTTTTACTTCTGGATCATAATGAATTTTCCCCATCTGAGTAGCCTCCTCTATTGCCAAGCCTTTGCAAGTCTCCTTGTACTGATGCATTTCTCATCTTAGTCCTCAAAACGCTTCCCATTTGCCCTGTGAACGCTTGCAATTTACAGCATTACCTGCCCAGAAATGTTTATTGAATGGCAAGCAAAAAAAATGCTCAAGAAGAATTTGTTGTTCTGAATGGGAAGACTGAATTGAATGTGTTCAATTTGAACGCGAACAAAATAATTATCTGCCAAAAGTTGGCAAGCTCAACGCTTACAGCAACAAAGTACTCAAAGGTTTCAAAGAGATTAACGGCAACACAGGATTCTTTCTTCCCTAAATAACATGCACGCAGAGTATTGAAAACTGTTCACAGTCAGTTTTATTGGGCTCTTAAATTAGGCTGGTTTTATTTCTTTATGTACCACTGCCGCTATGTTCTTGTAAGGCATCATTTTCCAGCACAGCCTTTTTTAAAGAAAAAGTTATTACAGCAAACCATAGCCACATCAAAATACTTGATCCGATTTAAGCATAGCTGCCTCTTCCACATGTGGCAAACAGTTCTCTTTCACACTGCAGAGTAGGCAGGAAAAAGCTGCTAAAGACTACAGGACTCTGAAAGATCTCACTCCACCATGGACCAACGCAGCACACGAAGAAAACCCGTAATTTGTGGTACAACGCAGTAAGAGACACAAGAGTCAAAGTAGCACAAGCATCGCCAAGACTGGAGCTATTGAAAGACCATGAGAAGATTAAAGAAAGATCAAACACTGCTTTTTCTTTTCTAATAATAGAATTGAATGGATTTTTCTACGTGATCGGGGGGTTTTGAACCAGAAATTGTCTCAAGTCAAGCTTTGCAGACAGGAAATAACTGAGCTGCATTACCCAATACTCCTGTAGCAGTCTGATAAAGCAGAGTACATTATAAAAGGCTGCACTTTCTTCCTGAATTATGGGTCCCTCTTTACAAAAAAAAATATCATTAGATATGACACATCTTTCTCTCTGGATTTCAACTGTACTATATAGATACAATCACAAAAGACAATGAGTTCCTCAAAAGCAAAGCAGCTGCAGTAATGCTGATGGACTCAATGCAAGAGTGAAACTCTGCTGCTGTAGGACTAAATGCATCTGAGAAGGATGTTGCAAGGACATTACTTTACCATTTTCTCCCATCACATTTAAAAAATACAGTGTGTGGAGACTCCGATATGTAACAAGTAAAAAGTGCAGGCGTGCTCATCCTTAAAACCTCTGCAATTGGTGTTGGCCCGACACGAAAAGTCACCATGCCTTTTTGGTCAAGAGAGATATGCATGTACAGACCTTTCAAAAAAAATTATTTTCAGCCTGCATTTCTGTTGTTCCCTTATAATGTACTTTTACAATTTCCCACCAGCCTCTGGAACATTTATGTATTCTGATGTATTAGAAGCTGGCATTGTACATCAAGACAAACACAGTATGGTGAAGCAGCTTGAGCTTCAAATTTAATGGGTTCATTATATAAACCCTTAACTTTCTTAATGCACGTTCACAATAAGAACACTGACAAGCATAATTTCAACCGAAATAACAAAGCATTAAAGCTTCTTATCCAACTGCTTCCCTTAGCAACTCATGTTAGAGTAGAGTCAAAATAACAGGATTTATTTTACTTTTATCTTTGCTAGTATTTCAGCTGTGTTTAAAGACATGACAGCAATTCAAAAGAGAGACTATTTTAAACCCATTGCAGTCATTTTTCATACCCAAGGGAATTATACTTGCTGCTGCTGCCCTTAGATTTCAGGATTCTAATATCAGCAACAACAGGATCCTTTCAAAATAGCACCTTTAGAACATGATTTAGGTATGACCCCAAAGACTGTTCTGGCTTTTTGCTTCACAAACCATGCCTAGGGCTAATAAAATACCTTGAAAATAGGCATGTGCTCAGTCCTCAGTGGAGAAAGTCTGTCATTTATGCAAATAAATTACTCAGCTTCTCTGGCCAGATTAATATATTCCCAGTCTCCTGCCTTACAGGATAGGGATTGTTCAATGTTTCCATTAGATGACTCAAAAACTAATTTCTATGCTTACAAGAAAAAAGGTCTGACAAAACTTGCAAGCCATCTTACACTGTGCTGCAATTCTTATGGTAGCTGAATCCTCCAAACGGAACTTCTAACCTGGTGAGATGAGTAGGAACTTTAGTCACCATTCAGAAAATAAAGCATATTGAGTACTTTCTTAATAGCTTAATTGCATGAAACAGGCTGTGAAGATGTTTTATTTTTAAGGTGTTTTCTATGTGGAATTTCCGAATTATTCCTGAATTATTCCTAAGCAAGGAACAAGAAAGAAGGGTCACTCAAGCAGGACGCTGCCCTAGCTTGACAGGCTGCCTCCCGGCAGCTTGATCACTCCTGCCTATCGCTATACCCCCTTCCTCCTCTGCATTAGAGCACTGCAGATCAATAGGAAAAACATTCACTCATGGGAGGCCAACCAAGAGGTTTCAAATGCAGCTGCCAAGAATTTGAAAAGAAGTAATTCTGGATTAACTCTCATAAATCAGCAAATACCTTCTCAGCCCCTATATGCTGCTGTTCATAGCTTTTTACCATTCTCTTTATGATACATGAGTACGTTTAAAAATCATTATAGCTCTACAAAGAAGCAGGTATCTCAGTGCCAGTGCATCTTAGGGATGTTAGTTCATGTGTTAGTAATGAGCCCGGAGGCGTGTGTGCAGAAGAAAGCAGAGGGTTAGTGTGGATATACCTCAAAAAGCTCTAGAAATATATATTTTTTTAAGGCAGAATACCCAGGCAGCAGGAAGGGGCAAGTGAACTGCACTGCAGCTTGGGAAACAAACATCTTTAATATACAGGTAGTCTGCTCTTTGGAAAGGAACATTTCTGTGAAGCCAGTCCTCTAAAAGGACTCCTTCACTGCTGCAAGCCAAACCCCTGCCACCATGCAAGCAGCACAGCTAAACTTCGCTTTTTTTTGCGGTCAACTTCCCCATCAGCATGGCTCTCCACAGCAGCCTTTGTTCGAGGGAGGCTTAAGTGTTTTTTTGTTTTTTTTTTTTTCCTCCACGTTGTTTTCACTTCGTTAAATGTTCTCATTTACAAAGAAAGAAGTTATTTTCTTATTGCTGGGAAACAAAGGCTGCTTGGCAGTGACTCAGTACTAAGAACTCTCTCTCTGGAAAAGACCAAGAGGACTTTAGTTACACAAGACTGCAAATGAGGCTTATGGGGAACACAGACAACTCACCCAGCATGAAACAGGCAGATTCAGCTCTATGAATGGCTGTATATCATCTGAAACACTAAATTTTTCTATATGCACATTTCTGGTCCTTGACAAATGAGGTAGTTTAACCAACCTTATTTTTCACTTGCCTGTAAATCTTGCCCCAGTTTATCCCATCAAGATATGACTAGTCAGACTGTCAAAGTTCCGGGATGATGACCCACTGCAGAACTGGTATTTGTAAGAGTGGATATTAGATGCAAGAGACCTTCCCTACTACTCTTCTTAAGAGTCTAGAGAACACTGACTTGATTTTAAAAGGGAAAAAAATTAGAGTTTAAGCCTTCCGTTGCAACTTCTACTAGAAAAGTGTTTTAAAAAAAATAAATTAGAACTAGAATGCAATATGCTCCTCTAAAACTTTTCCATCAAGATTCACCAATGGTTAACCTGATGGCTATCACAGCAAGATCAAACAAAATGTTTGCATAACATCTTATCACTGAACTGGATTTAAGCAATGAGAAAGTACATCAGGAAATACCCTGTGCGGAAGTCCTTTGTCTGAATTAAAAATTATAATACTTCACTTGAATGAGAGCTACTTCAAAGATTTTAAGAATCAAGACACATTAGGCAGGCAGCAAGCATCCATTAAAAAGGAAGGTTCAGTGTTCCATCTTGTTTCATTAAAAAAAAAAAAGAAACCAAATCCCAATGCCCTACATTTGAATATACGTTCATTTTAATATTTTAATTTTGGAACAGGAAAAACTCTTCCACTCTATGAAGAGCAGAATTTCACTGATGAGAGGAAAATCCAGCCTTTATGAACTGAGCTATACTCGAGAAGGGTGTGAACAGCAGAGAAGAACTGGCAGAACATTCAATCTGACAGCCGTGCAGATGGCTCTGAGGGGACAGCTGCATCGTGCGGTGGGACATATTCTAGTGAATCTCTTAAAATGAGAACTGACATTCACCTGGCAAATGTGAGTAGCCCTTATCCCAAACTACAGACAAAAAATTGTATAACTCTTTCTCCCCATCGCACTTCACCACACTGGCAACCGCATCCTGGTCTTATTTCACTTTGTCCCTCTTCTATCCTCTCTCCATCACGGTCCAAAAACATTTTACCCTGTTGTTGCACAAGTCACTCAGGAACAGGCTGCACTGTCTTCACTCTCCATTCCCTGCTACAAGATGTAATGTGGTCTCTTAAGTATTAATGATGACTATTTAGTATATCCAAGATAAAATAACTCTTCTATAAATTACACCAAAAAAAAAATCAATAGGACAAGTCAATATCAATAAGACAAGCATTCTGCTTCATTTTAGAGGCTAAAAAGTTCTTTTCCACTACACCAGTGGACAAAGTGTTATTGACCTAAGACTTTCTGATTAAATGACCATTAGCATAGAGTGCAAGCTTGCAGCATTGGGAACAAGCAGTGCCTGCACTGTTCCCCTCCAGCCTACCAATGCAAAGCATTCCCAAGTAATTGCCCAAAACGGCCCAACTGCTTCTACTTTGCAGAAAAACACATCCCAGCTATAAAGTCCCAAAATGACAGTCTAAAATTTTCATAAAGGGGGCTGTTAAAGTTTTCTATAATTGTGCATCCAATCTTTGAACTACAATGGCTTTTTAGGTTTTGAAGCTTTGTGTGTGTTTTTTTTATATAGACCACACAAATACAATTATACAAATTATGAGACAAGTACTAACGAGAATCTGCTCTGCACAGATTCTGTTAATGAATTCTAATTGAAGGCTAATTAATTTCTCAGCAAGAGAAGCAAGCTTGAAAAAAAATCTCAGATGCTCTCCCATGCAGTGAACAGGGCTTTCAGGTAGAGTATCTGGGAAGCAAAGTTGTCAGTGGTTCAAGATCTTATTGCAGCCGGATATTTTTGTGATGCTTTATTTATGATATGGCACTGAAGTGGCGCTCAGATTTATAGCCTAGGTCTACACCTCTTATATTCAAAAGATCAAGGGCCCAACTCATTCAAGATAGACCAACACACTGACTGTATAGACGTTAATGGATCCTGCGCAGGTCTCAAAGTCTCCCCTGCACTTCAAACACCCCCAGGTGTTAAACAACCTAGGCTCCACGCAGCCCATACGACCCTACAAACACCAAAGGTCACTACAGAAACCCCTTCATTAGCTCCACCAGAGCTTCACTTGATCTTATGAGAGCATGAAGTGCTATGGTGCCTTGCTCTTTGCAGTATCCTTGTCTCTAGAAAAGCATTTGAAGCCAGTCAATTGAGCTTTCACACCTCACCTCTCCTTTTGTGGAACAGGAATGAAATTCCTGAGAAATTCTCCAGGAAACCAGGAGCTGAGGGAAATGAAACCAACTGTAAGCAGAGATGACAAGAAAACACTTCTTTCCCTGGAATTCACCAATGCCATTACATTCTTGCCACTAACAGCTCCTACATCATTCAAGAGTTCTTCATACAATAAAAGTTATCTGGTGTACAGAAGAACATAATCCCTACTACTCCTCCTTGTCTTATTTTGATGCTCATACTTGTTTAATGGGGTCCTCTTGATTTAATCAGGTTTCACTGAATAGTATTTCAGACCCCACACTGCCATGACTGACCTACTTATACCCTGCAAACATCCACAGAGAAAGAGGGAGGATGAGAGGAGAGATTTATTTCAACACATTTAAATTCACCCCTTATCTTAACTACATAGAGCCTTAGGTTTCAATATTTTGTGTGAAGGAGAACAGGACTGTTCTGTCCATTTTCACATTTAGCTGTATTAGAAGCCCGTAGTACTTTAAAGTTAAGTATCCAGTTATGCTTCTTTCATATTTCAAATATACCCCACTCCTAGATGGTATGAACAGAGTTAATTAAAATCTTTTAAAGTAATCTTGTGGATGTCACCACAGAATAACCAATACGTATTCATTCTACTGAACAGGTTAACAGGCCTGCTACATGCAAAGCAGGCACAGCAATCTGCTGCTCAAACCCTAGAAACAGCAAGAAAGCTTCTGACCTTCACATCCATTCTGCAAATTCCTGAACCAGAAAGTGTCTGAAAGCAATGAGGACACTGCCCACAGCCATTACAAAATAACCCCGTACACAGCCCAAACTCAAATTCAATAGCTACTTTGTAATGTTGTATTAAGAGCTTTGATTCAATAAATTAAAAATTGCTATGGAGTCAGGAAGCAGCACAGAAGCTATTTGGTGCTTTAGATCAAATAAGTTCTTCTATTTGAGACCATAAAAATTTAGAGACAGGGTTTTTTTTTGTTTGCTTCTGGATCACCATCATTCCAAACAGCACTTACCACCAGTCATCCAAAACATAAAGGCTATGCACAGGGGAAGCAAAACAATCTTTCGGGATAGAGACGCTGGGGCTTTTGACAAGGAACCAAGTTCTGATATAACAGGAAGCACCAACGCTTATCTCCACACAGCTCTGCAGACACAGTCCAGGCTACTTCACACCTATTTAATCTCTTTGAAGTCTTCTGCAGTGTGAAAGGAACAGCTCCATGTTACATTTCAGGCACAACAGTAGTTTATACACATGACCAACCCACAAAAAGCATGAAACACCACTGAAACGGTATTAGAAATGAAACTGTTTTCTCAACAGTTTGCAGCTAGAGAGCTGCTTTTACAACACATCACACACCATCCTGGATTTCTGACAAGACCTCTGAAGTGTTAACACTGCTACAAAGCACTTTCAAGTGAATGTAACAGCACTAACACAGAAATACTGGTATTTCTGTTCATCTCTAACTCAGGCAGCATTTCCATGGTTACCGTGTTGATCACTATCGGCTTTAAGTACATTCCAAATATAGACCAAATGCATAGCTTGGCACTGGAACAGCCCGAATAACTACCCTGCAGGCTAGTTCTTGTAAACTAGCTTTTGAGTCCCTGAGAGGTGTAACGCCCTCACAAACCTGCTATAGTGCCACTTGAAAACTTGGCAAGCATACTGTTCATGGTATAACCCAGATCATTGGTGAACACAGTCCCTGAAACTGGACAGATCTGCCAGCAACCTCATCGCAGCATCCGTACCATATTCCAAAACTTGGGGACTCATCTGAAAAATAGGGTCATCTTGCTTGTGCTTAAATTTCTTTCCTTTGAGGCCATATAGCATGAAGAGACCTGAAATCAAAATATCCTCACTGCACAAAACATCACCCCAAACCACAAGCCCTTTGGGATATTATCCCAGCTGTCAATCACAGGGTACTGTCTGCAACAAGTACACCTTTAGGTAGCTGTTGCAGAGAATGTTTTGGGGAAATTCATGCTAACTATGCATTGGCTAGATTGGATAATGTACATTAGTACCACTTTCATTAACAGCATTTAGAACTAATTATCTTCTACTGCTGTTAAGTTATGGAAGACATCAAACCCAAGCTCAAGATGATAGTAACAATTTCAGGAAAAAAAAAATCCCTTTTCCTTGCAGTAATTTAAAAGATTTCCATACATTGCAGAGTTTTAGCTTACATTCTCTGTGAAGTATATGTGAACGAAGGAAGTTTTTTTTTTTCTACAAACCAGAAATCAAAAGGATTTTACAGGCAGGTTAGTGAAAGGATGCTTCATTTAGATAGCACCTACAACTTGAGTATCAGTAAAATTCTAAGCTTAGCCAAGGAAATACTCGATAATATATATTCATAAAGCATTCTTGACAAATGTGAGTTATACTAAAAAAAGCATAGCATATTTGTTTAAGACTACCCAAAACCAAAAGCAAGGTAGGGGACAGAAGAAAAGGCAAAAAAGCAGGAGCAAGGAGTTACTGTGGGACAGGAAAGTCTGCAGCAAACTTCCTCTGTATGGGAGCACAGATGGGCAGGCTAGTGCCAGCGAACCTCAGCTTCAGCGCCCAGTGTTTTCAAGCATAAATAAAGTTACTTTAATATTTTAATATTTCATTAAAATAATTTAGACCTTATAAATAAAGCAAGAGACTGAAACCAGGCTATGAAGCAATCTTCCAGATAAGTGGAATTTTACTGATAATTCACTGGTGACTTATGCAACTGTGGTAACCAGCTTACCAGACCAAGCAAAGAGCCTCTGCTTTACTGCACAGGAAGAAATATCCAGACACAGAAACCTCGATTCTCATGAGGGATGTGACCAGTCAAGCCATCCACATAGGCTCTTTCTATACAGATCACTACTTTATCCCCCTCAGGGTACCCTTCCTGCATGGCTACTATTCAATAGCTGGGCATTTTCATTTCAGTGAAGTGGTCACAGAGAAGCTTTACTAGCACAATTACAGTGGCCTGATTGTTGCATACAGCTGCATGTAATGGAACTGGAAGGGAACCGGCTCTTAACCACCTAAAAACCAGTTTGCTACATGCAGAGACATAACCTTCTTCCAGATAAACAGTAAACTCTTCAACGATTTAATGCCACTTTATTAAAACTTTTGGTGGTAAAAGGTATACTGAGTCAGCAGGCAAAACAGTTTGGGGAGAAAGAATCTGATCTGAAGACAAGGGCTACCATTCCATCCCTTATCCGTAAAAGATCATCTTTAAAAACCACAGGCATGCCTCAACAGTACTTTAATTGGAAGAGTAGTTTCTTTAAAACAGATACAAGTCATTTGTGGTTTGCTCAAATAAATTTGCACAGCTGGAACTGTGTAATACTTGATTCTTGTATGGGAGCCTAAATGTCCATCTTCAGAGAACAAATGAATGACCAAGGTGGGATTTGAGGAGAAAGTGGATAGCCAGTGTAAGACTGGCTTACACCTGCTTGCCTCCCAGACACTCACAAGAGCTTCATTATTTCTCTTCCTCCCTTCAAGAAGTCCAGAGAGCCCAAAAGAGCCTAAGGCATAGTGGCACTCCACTAAAGAGTGAGCACGGCTAACTTCAGCTGCAGCCTCTGCACAATCTTGAGATATGAATCTCTAAAACACGAAGCCAGAATAGAGAATTAGGGCAAGAACCACATCCTCCTCAAGAAAAAATAGATTAAGGACAGAAACCCAAACATGCTGCATATAGATAAAATAATTTTAATCTTCCTTTCCTTTGGAGTAAGCTGGGAAAGCCTGATTACTCAGGTCAGGCTGTCCTGTAACTGGAAGACCAATATCAAATTGCTGGTTAGAAAAAAAAAAAAACCAAAACACCCAACAACTGAAATTACTCTGGTCTAGGTTGAAGGTGGAACATCAAGGACAGACTTTATAGCCATGTTATATAAGTTGCTAAAAGCTTATAGCTATAAGCTATATAAGTTGTTATAAGTTGCATATAAGCCATGCTGTAAATTGCTCTTCAGTATACACAGACCTTAGCTGATGCAGCGAAGGCAACAGCAATCAATACCAGATTGACTTGCAGTTTCACTTTAACTCGCTTATATTAAATGCATGTGCAAAACTATTCTACAGAGACAATGTGTGTTCACTCTGCCCACGTTCTAAGCAATGGAAATCAGTCCTGGCCCAGAAGCCACGTAGCTCTGAGCACAACGCTCTGTTTGACAGAACGTGCCCTGCAATTAGAGTCAACGTCAGTAGCTTCTAGGATAGGAAACTTAGCTTTTGACCCCAATTGCACAGGACATGACTGCTTTGGCTCAAGGTTAAAGTACTATGGAGAAGAGGCTGACCTTCAAAAGAGCATCACAGTACAGGCTGGCAACAGGCCAGTGAAAGCTTAAATGCCTGGAGACCAAGGTGATTACTGGGGAATGTGAGCTATTCTCAAGCGCTTCCTATTTCTCTGGCAACAATAGTGATATATAAAACTTTACACAACACAAGAACATACCTTTCTTTGAAATTTTTAAGATACACACACCAAAATGACTGTAAACCATTAAGCTTGTCTTACCATTCCTTGTAAATAACCATTACTCATCCTATAGCAGCTGAACAATGACAACTACGTTCTGCATATTGCTAACAGGCATCTCACAAATGCACAGGGTACTGTCACTCTGAAAGCAGAATTTGGTACTTAGCTTCCCCATTCCTTTCCAGTTAACAAAATTGCATGTCTGGTTCCTCCGCAGCCAGTTTTACTTTAAAATTCAGCTGCAATCCTACTGAGAATCTATTTTTGGAACACTCAAATATTTCTTACTGCTCTTTTGCTTCATGCTTAAGTCTCACTTTTATGAGTCCTACAACTGGTATTCATCACTTTTTTGGTCTTAGAATCACAGGCATTTTCAATAAGCAGGTCTGTTAAAACACTTTTAACATCTGGAATATGTTAGGGTATTTTAAATAAAATTATTACTGTGAGACAATCTGATTTATGAGTGGGGGAGGAAAGGATGACTACAGCATTGCTACAGTATAGGCTCAGAATTCCTCTTTAAACCACTGCCTGAAAGGCTAAAGACTTGTATCACCACAAAGAACAGTCTCCTTATCTCCATCCAGATCAACCCCACCACCGCATGAAGGTTCAGTGAAACAGGTTTGACTTCATCATCTCTGACAGCACCCACCAGGTTTTCATTTGAGCCAGAGGCAACTGGCCTCTAAGCCCTGCAAGAGTGATTTCACTCTACCAAGAGTACAACCAGCACAGTAAAGAAAGCTTTGTCAAAAGGGCAGAATTCAAGAGAAGCAGCATGGCTCAACTGTAAAGGTCTCAGTTTGTCTTTTGGACCAGCAAAATATCAGTTTCCAGGTAGAGAGCAGCTGTACTCTATTAAGCAAACCAATTAAAATTTATTAAGTACATCAACTAAATCTTGGCCATTCACTGATGCCAATGGCATGTCATCAGAATGCAGCATGATAGGGTCTGGGGCCTGCAGACAATTTACCTTTTAAGCGAGGAAGTTAAATGTAATATCTAAAAAAATCTTAACCTCACATAGATGTCTGATGTATCTGACTCAAAAGTTAGAAATTGATGGTGGAAGATCAACAGTACAGAACTACAGTGGTCCCTCACATGGAATCATCAACTATTAACCAGGCTAAGACTCATCACCATGAAAAAGAATAATTTAACAACTGAGGGAGATACCTTACAGATCTAACACAGCAAGCAGCACACAGAATGTGAGCAGGGCTTTATTGCCTCTTCCAACACAACGAGCAGGTGGCGTGAAGCAGAACGAGCAGGAGCCAGGCTCTAGATAGAGGATACATCTCTTGACAGTGTGTCATGAAGCAGAGACTCCTGCTGGAGGGTGTCACAATAGAGTTCACTTGGCTCCAGAAAGGAATTGCGCAGGCACAAGAAAGAAACCACACGCAGTACTATTATAGACAACAGAAGCATTCTGGACCAGAAGGGCTGTCAAGACACATCGCTGTAGGATGAAAGAGTATCCTGAGAGTGTTACCATATGTTTATATCATTCCCATCCTCTCCCTAGAGGCAGGCACTGCCCTTGGCCACTGCCAGATACACGGCACACTTGAACCATAAGGCCTATCAGGGTAGTCAGTGCTGCGGTTCCCATTGAGAGCATACAATCCTTTTCTCCACATCCAAACACACCATTAAGACACCAATAACCAGGTAATCCCACTGACAGATGCACCACCGGCATGTTAAGGTGGTACAACTTCTGCACCCCTGAATCTGCTCCCTGACAAAACACAAACCGAAAGATACCCCCTACCTTCAAAAGATAAGCCAATTAAAAAAGAACAGTCAAGACTCCTTTTGATTCTTTTATAAAAAGCAATTAAAATCAGATTATAGACCATCAGTTCTTTGTTCTTTACCCTCCTTTACAGGAAAGAAAGGCAGACAAAAGCAAGAATTAGTTTAGTCAACACAGAACAAACAAGTTCAAGTGAAATTGCTTTAAATTCTGTTCATTACAACATCAGTGGCTGCACCATGCAGACCATGAAACACTTCAATAGAAATAAGTAATTTCATAGAACCATGAATTCAGTAATGAAGAATTTATCCACAGGCCAATGAATTGCACAGCAAAGAGTTTTGCAAATTAAGTAGTATAATTTACACACTGAATAAAACAGCCAGAAAAATGTTCTCTGGAAAGGATTCTGCTGACTGATGTTCCTGAACTAGACTGTATGTCTATGGCATTCACATTTCACACTCAATGAAGAGACAATGCACTTGAGAAAGGAAGTGCTCTCATCAGGAAACTAACTGTTCCTCTTCTGTTGTGGCATAAACAAACATAAATGACACATTGCCATCCTGACTACCACCAGAGAAATATTCATTTTCACAAAATGAGACCTATTATCATCAAAGCAATATGATATAACACAGCAGCAGCAGGCAAGGCAGAAAGTTATCAGTCACAGAGGCGTTACGAGGTTTGCAATGTAGTTTTCAGCTGTTACACAGATCAATCTGCATATTTTCAAAAAAACACCTATACTCAAGTTTTGAGACTATAAATAATGTCAGAAAGAACAATTATCAGAATGTCAGAAAGTAGTAATTATCCAGCAAGTAACCCAAAACGTACACAACCCTACAGATTTAGATATTTAACTTCATAAATCTGACCATGACAAAGTCTTGAAATGCTAATTTAAGAGAACCCAAATGTATGTAACTGAGAATTAAAACAGCTTAAATAAAAATCCATTTGTAATACACAAGGGTAGCTTTGCTTTGCTATCTCCCACAATCCCTCTGCTGTCACCAGGGTTAAAGCTGCTAGGTTCCAACAGACTTGTGATATTTTTATTGTCAAATTTACTGATATATAGTCCCCAAATCTAATTATCATAAAGTAAAACCAAGATAGAAAACATCCAGATCTGAAGTTTCATACATGAACACAAAGCAAGAAAGCCAACCGGTCAGCTCGCATGCTACCCCATTAGATCATACAAAACACCACTTATTTTTTAAATTTCCGTTTTTCTAAAGTAAGGGCAGATTCCACTTTATGCCAAAGAACCTAGCAGAATCCACAACTCCAAGTCATTAAGCACAATTTGCAAATAATTCGCACCACTAAAGAACACCAGACCTGAAGACTGCTGAATCAAGTTTCTAATGGCCCCTTCATTTACTGTTACAGCAACCTGCTTCAGCATTTTTCAAATGGCAGATTCCTAATTATTTCCCCATGGAATCAGGAGCTCCTGCAGTGCAACACATACTGACAAATGCCCTGCTGACTTGCTCTTCCTATCTCATGGCCAGCTGCCATCAGCTCACTAACAGTGCAGGAGGGGACAAGTGCCTGTCCCCACCCAGGTGCTCCTCAGCCCCCCGCAAGCCTGCCGAGGAGATCAGGCTGACAAAGTACCTTTTTTCCTTTTTTTCCAAGGCAGATTGTCTTCCTAAACCAGCTTGCTGATGAACGTGTCTTTGCAAGAAAGCATCACAAGCAAGCTGAAACACCAACTTAGCTGTAACAGGAAACCACATATTCGGTTATGTTTCTCTGACCCTTAGAAGAGAGAGCCCATGAACCACAAGCTGAAAACCTCTCACCTGAGTGGAAATCTGTATTACTTGAGCAAAAGCAATGCAGAGAAAAGCCAAGACCTTGGGACCTGATCTAAAATTTTGATGGCTCATTGCTTGCTCTTATTCTTTTGGCAGCACTGCCCCATGCTGCAGCGGAGCACAGATTCTGCCAGCTTCCAACACAAGCTTCCCAGCTGTGTTGCCACTGTGTCTTCCACCAGCACGAGTTCTTGGTATGACTGACCTCAAACCTCACTGATTACAGCTGAAAGAAGCTGCATGCAAACTGACTGCGAGAAAGCTGAATTATTGAGTTACCTGTAATAGGCCCCACTTACCATTTTACCTGAGCTGCTAACTTGACCTGTCTTAACTATGATAAAAGTGAGACAAAAAGCGTTACTAATTCAGCTTATCAGCCCAGTTCTTCATTTAGAATGTACAAATAGTAATTTTAAACTACATGAAAAATTTGAACAAATTCACTTGGGAGAAAATAGACCATTTAAGACTAACCTGTAATTAATTTTAACTTGAGTTAATTAACTAATTTCCTTGAAAATCTCAGAAGATTAATTCTATATTCAGAAAACAAAAGTTTTAAGATCTCATCACCACCCTCCTTCCAGAAACATGTTGAATTCAAACTAAGGGCAAAGCAAAACCCATCTTGGTTACAAAAATCACAACTAAGACCCCTCAGTTACACATTCCAAAATCTGGACTCTGATTGAATATGCTTCATGGGAAGTCCTCAGGGGTTGCTTCCAATCCCTCAGGCTCTCCATCTACTCTCTCTTTCATGTGTGTTGTTTTCTAAAAGCATAGCAGCTCAAATATTCTGCTGTAAAACGACAGTAAGAGCTCCACAAGAACAGGAAGTGCAGATTGCTTACGCTGGAGGTGCCCGTAACTGGCCGTACCATACGGAAACGCCTCACTCTACATCTGCAGCTGACATCTCTGCTCTCTGAACAACCCCTGGCTCCTCATTGGACAAGTTTTTAGAATTATTAAAAAAGACAACACACCATACCCTCTTCCTATGAGGCTCTGAAGGCTTTTACTCATGCTTTTTAACGGCTAACCACAGGTTAAATTACCAGCATGAAGTTACAGCCTTTCCAGATCATAACTGCAGTATCATGGGTGTCTAGAACTCTGCTGAATGAGCTAACCACTTCCTTTCTGCCAGGTTCCCACGTGTTCAAACTTTGAGATTTTTGACTCAAAGGCAACATCATCTGGCTGATCAACAGATGCTACAGCAGCACTTCACACCAGTCTCAGAGCTTAAACATCTGCAAAGGGTGAAAAGCTTGGAGTGATTTCAGAACAAAGCAACATGAACTGTTTTGATACCTATTTTTCTTCTATTGACACCTTTCAGAGTTTGACAGTAGTGGTAGTCTAGCTTTTAAAGTGGAAAAGACTTGTTAAAAAAAAAACTGACTAAAAGCAGTTGGCAAATAAGAGAACTGCAGCTGTCAGCTCCAGCCAGGTCATGTGTTTGCCCACAAAAGCAGGAAACAGCTAGCCCTGGAAATATCTAAGCACACCATGAAATAACACATAAATTGCACCATAAGCAGGCTGCTAGGTCAATATTTTTCCCTAGTGCTCAACTTAACTCTTATGTTTGTTAATCACAGCTCATTCCAAACAGGTGGCCAAAAATTCACTGGTTCTTACAAAGTGTGCTAACACAAGAGAACATCAACAATGACATAAAACAGCAGTTCAGCTGCAGACACTTATTGGAAAATAAGAAAATCCATACAAGGCACTGTTCCACTGCAGTTTTACCAACGCACCTCCGACAGTAAATAAGCCTGAATTTTCAACAAAGACAGGAAGCAAAGTAGATGAGAGTCTGGGAGTCATACAACGGAAGGGAAAACAGCTGAGCAGTTTCAGAAGCAGACACTCAGTTTGCTCCCTTTCCTAGGCTTTAAGTGTCCAAGACAAAACCTCAAGAACGTGCACCGCATCGGGGGATAACTGCTTCTCTATACCTTCACAGCCTACTTTGTACTTGCAAAACTTGGAGAACAGCTTCCTTTTTCTCATCGGCCTCTCAGCCCCTCTTCACGTGATGCATGGAATGCATTTTTTCCAAGAAAAAGAAAATGAGACTAGAAGGAATAAAAATAGTAGTGTACAGGTATGGCACTTCACTTGATACATAGTTATTTTTTTAAATTACATTTTAAAGTAATAACCTTTAAAATGAAAAGATGATGTACTGCCTGATCAGGAAACTCATTGCAATCTAGATCAAGGGATTATACTTGGATTTGTCAATCTGAAAGAAAACAGATATTTTTTCCTAATCTACTTTACCATTGAAGCGCATTTATGCCCTCTACAATCTTATTACTTCCCTGTAATTTAGGGATACTTTACATCATGCAGATTTACCTTAAACGCTTTTTTTCAGACCTATAAAACCAAAGCAAGCCAGTCAGCTTGTTGTCCACAAGAACAATTTTGAACCATTAAAATTACAACATAATCAAGAGGGCAGTACACATTATAGAACACCCAAGGCAGTGCAAGATGAATTGCTATTTTGATTTAAAAAAAAATCAAATGTGTTATTTCCACAACTGTAATCTCCCAACACTGATGACTAGTTTACCTACAGACTTCGCTATTTGGCACCAGTGGAACGTGACAAATGCCAGGAACTTTAACAAAGTGGAAACATTATTTTAGGTATTCAGAAGACTGCAAAATACCCTTGAAGGCTGTCCCCTGTCACAGGCAGATTTGAAAATCCTAGTTTCCACAAAGCCATAAATTCTTAAAATCTGCATAATTTGACTAAACATAACAGGGCAGGTTTAGAGCACACTTTCTGTGTTCAGTCATGTTACTATTGATATTTATTTCTGAAACTAAGTAATTTTTGTCTGTAAATAGGACATTTTCTAAATGGGCTGAAGAGCCACACATTTTCCACAGAGCTTCCAGAAACTAAAAAAAAAAAAACCAAAAGAACCAACAAATCACACTCTGGTCAATGGTTCATTTCAATGTGTTTCTTTCAAAAAAATCTTATTTTCCATTTGCATAAATTCCACCCTTGGAATGCCACAGTAGCTGATTATTCATTATTTAAATTTGCTTTGGAAATTAAACTCAAGAGGAAATCTCTAATGCATGTCAGACTGAAAATGACCTGTGAATCTCCAAAATTAATTTCAGCCTCATGTGTGTTAAGAAAGCTTCAAGATTCAAGTTCTTAACTGCCTCTTAACATTAAGAACTACTTATTCAGCAAAGTCCCTATATTACTTTAAATGTAAACCTCTAAGCTAATATCAAAAACTGAACCTATCATCTTTCAAAGATTTATAAAAGCAGCTTCGCAGTTTTTTCTCCAATATATTTAACCTTGGTAACTTGACAAGTGAGTCTAAGTAAACAGTCATTTTTCCACATTTCAGCTGCTTCCAGCATTACATAAACTTCAACATGAATAGGAGGAAAAACGAGGCAAGATTTTATTCAGTCTGATGAACAGCTGTACAAGTTGGGTTTTTTTTTTTTAATTATATATACACACACATACACACAGACTTTTCAAGAAGTTGCTTATGACAGATAAGCCACAGAGCAGCCAAAAATCATCATGGCAGCACTGGTAACCACTTGGTGAAATCATATTGCCTGTGGCATGCCAGACTAAAATGTGATGGTTCCTAGCCTATGATTCTTCAATCTTTTCAAGTTCAGGAGATAGCTTCATTAAAAGATTTGCATCCAGTTCTTACTGTTTTCACAGCAACTTAGATATTATCTGGAACCACACAATTCGCCAGTAGAAGGGAACCTTCAAGAGAAGCAGCTTATATTAGATTTTACATAGCTTGCCTTTAATGACAAAGGAAGACAAGAAGCATGCAGCTGTGGATCTCCCAACTCGCCACCTACAACAGAACTTCACCAGTTCTCTTGCAGACTTGAGATACAACGGGTTGTGCCCTGGAGTATATTGTCACTGAGATACATCAGGGCTCAAGAGATGATTTTTGGATTTCAGTGGAGGAACATAAGAGAAACTTATTTTCAACACCAATTCAGCTTAGGAAGAAAGAATTTTCACTGAATCTATTTTAAAAGTCTTTATATCATAATTGTCTGCAAAACACTTGTCTTGTCAATCTTGGCTCAGATCAAAGTGCAATTAAATCCAGTTTTTTGTCTTAATATAGCTGCACTCACTCTTCAAAGTTCTCTCAAAACGTGCTAGAGCAGCATGAATAGAATGCTGATTGTTCTTTATTCTCCCTCAAGTACCTCTCTGAAACCCAGGAGAAGAAAAGTGGGCAAATAGTAAGTTTGTAGTGTAAATGACCCATTCCACTACTGGATTTACTTGGTTGCTTGCAGAAAATAAGAATTTCGTGCTGATTTCTCTATCTGAAAGCATCCAGGAAATCTTTACAGTCCACATGGGCTTCACTGACACTGGTGATCTTCATTACTCCTGTCTAGAATTAATTACCTCTTCAGTTCCACAAAACTCTCAGGGAATGGAGCACGATTTTCCAAATACAATTTTTAAAAGTACTCAGCATCTAAACGCAAAGATGAGATCCCATGCAACAAGACCCAAGGTAGAAACAGTGATTTTTGTTAGACAGCTCAGCATGGAGCACATTGCTGCTATATTGACCAAAGGTTTCTTCAAGAGGCTTTTTACTGACAGCTGAGAGTCTCTGGTGTGTGGGTTTAAACCTCTATTTGAGGACACACTCTCTCAAAGGTTGGGGCCATATGAAAGAGAGGGACAGAAAAAAACTCAAAAACCATATTGTGAAATTTGTTTGTTGGGTGCCTTAAATTCAAGCTTGGTACATATCAGAATATGTTCCTCATTTCAGAAGAGCTGCTGATACAGTTAAAATAACATTATAGCACTTCTTTTGTTGAGAATATGCAACATAGTACTTGTACTTCAGTGAGCACAAAATTTGACAGCAATATTCCTTCCAGAAATACTTCAACTTATGCAATCACTACCCAACCATGGGAAAACCGTAAGAAAAGGCGTGAAACTATCATATACTGTTTACATTCTTTGAAGAATTTGGCTCACAGAGACACTCCTCTACATACTTCAGAAAATGCATGACCATTTTGACAGATCACCAGCAGGAGTTTCAAAAACCAGTAACATAACAGAAGCGACATGGCAGGAGAAGGATGTTCATCCAGGGATCACATTCTGAACAACTTCCAAGTGACAACTCGCTGTCGTGACATAGATGAAATAAATCATATGTATTATCACTAATCTGAACTTCTAATCTCAGAAAGCATCCTGTTCAGCTGTTTCTTTTTATAAATATTCTTCTCCTCTTAGGTCACTAAGTTTTAATTTGTCAACTATTATTTTCTCCTAGTTGCATATGTAATACAATCTCTTTCTTTCCAAAGGAGAAAAATGCTTTTGTGTAAGAAAAGACTTAATGTTTGTTAAAGATTACTCTTCAAACACTATCCCCAAGCTACAGAACAGTTTGAGAACTCGAAGTTAATAGTCAGAAGTGTTTCTAATTACACCCAATAGAGCACTGTGAAAAAACCCAATGTCAGCATTTTAACTCAAAATATCTTTGAAGAGATAAGAAGAAATTTTGCCTTCAATTCAACAGCAAGGTAAAGACTCATTAGTTCAGCAAACAGACAGAGAATTTTGGCCATGGAACTCATTTTGGTTGACTGAGCTAAGAACAAGAGCTAGCATACTTCACTGAAGGCTAAAGTTACACACACAATCAAATTTAAATTAGCAACCATCTGAAGCCTAGCTATCAGAAGTTTATGGTCTTTTAGGACTTTATTACACTTATCACAGTCAAGTTCTTCACCACTAATGAAAATAACTGCTCTCTGCATCAAAGTGTTTGCAAGAGTAAGACCTGTGTGTGTAATACCGGAGGCAGCTTTAGGAATAAGATAAAAAGAAATGGAAAAATTCCCTGTAGAGCGGTCTAGCCCTTTTTTGCCCTGTAACTGCAAAGGACCACTTCTGTAAGGAACTCTGCACTCCAAACCATGTGATCTATCTAAATATTTACACCATGAACACTATTAAATCTCTCCGCTGAAGCCACTAAATATACTGTTTTCAGCAAGTGAAACAAAACAATTACTACTTAGATTATTATTGAGTTTTAACTGTTTTTATCAGGTAGAAGCTGACCTGACTGCTCTCCTCAACTGCTTTTTGTAACTCATGAGAGCCACAGAGCTGTGGTTTTGGCTAAATATACTTAAAAATGTCAAATACCTACTGCCTTTCTGTTTTCTAAAGAAAAAAAATGGATGGACAGGGGGAGAAAGGGAGAGAGAGATAGAAGAAGGAACCTAATTAGGATTTTTTTTTGTTACCATTTGTAACATTAGCACACAAATTAGCAACCATGCACCCAAGAGACTTTTTTTTTCATCTCTCTGGCCTCCCTAGCAATCTTTTTTTTCCTCCCCCCAAAGCATTGACAATGCTCAGAATGCTTCCTCCTCTTTCGTTCAGGCTTATTCTCACTTTCATGGCTTTTCTCTGTGCTCTCTAGTCCTGTAAACTGTATACTGACGAAGACACAACCACAACAATCTTTTAAGCAACCTATTTGACACTGTCTCCCATACTAGAATAGATTGCCCCCAGTAATCAGTTGGAACTATGCCTTGAGCCTACTTTTGCTCTAACTTTAAGATAAATCTATGGACTACATCTAAACTTTGGGGGAAAAAGAGAACACATTATGTAAAAAAATACTCCGGGTACAGAGGAAACCATCAAAACATGTATCTCATCTGCTGTACATCATGCAGATTTGTATGTTCTACAGTATCTATCAAACAGAGCCCAGCAAGCACTTAGCAAGACAAGGAACTGTCAAGGAAGAAAATTACAGCAAAAATTAATACTTACAGCCATAATTAACTCAAAAGGGTGTTTATACACCCGTACGGGGGATTGATACTTCTGCACCATAGCTGCAGTTAGTAAGATCAACTCAAACCTGAAAAAGAAATTTTTAAAACCATCTGTCAAATGTAGGAAGCCATTTGCAATCTTCTCTTACAATTATTCTGTGCGTGATACCATGCTAGCAATTCTACAGGAAATCCTTCATAATTCCTTGACGACTTTTTTTCTTTTAGAAGACACAATGGGGCCCTGAAAAGCTATGTATATTTTTCTCAGAAATGACTTATCATTTCTTCCAAAGAGAACATAAAATTAGCACATTTTCAGTTCACTTTTAGTAACAAATCTTCAACACACTTCATGACTCTTCATCAGGATGGTGCGACTTCCTGTGCTGCTGCTGCCGAGAACCAAACATTGACACACATCAGCTGAAGGCAGGAAAGCATGGCTCAGTCACCCAGTACCGTAAGTGGGCTGCCTTGCTTATAGGTCATTCTGAATGGGGATTGGTTTCAAAGGAAAAAAAAAAAATATTAAAAAAAATATACCAAGTGTTAAAACCCCTCGTTTTCAGAAAGAAAAAAAAAATGGATCACTACAGCACAGCAATGTAAGGCATTCCTTCATCGTTCCCAAACCAAATTAAGACTTCTGAGAGAGAAACTTATTAAGAGACAGCTGGGGAGAAAAACTTAGAGAAACTACAAACATTCTAATAGATGGCCAGAAAAAATTCACTAGCAAAACGGAGAGAAGCTGTTCCCATGGCTCTGTGTCTGCTTGACTCAAACTCTCTTGAATGCAGTGACATGTATTGAGAGAAAACTGGCAGTAGCGCTTCCAGACAAAGCCACCGGCTGCTAGCCAGATTCATTTTAGCGAGAAGTGGCTTTGTTACAGTAAGTTCACGTTATTTCATTTTTTAATGTGCTCTCACGTTATCTCCAGCCCTTCTGGAAGCGTTATCTCCTCCAGCCCCGAGCGGGGCAGCCGGGCACCGCGGCTCCTCGGAGGCCAACAGCAGCCAACAATAAATTCAAGAGTCACAAGAAAGTTCACCCGACATCTATTCACGAGAGGAATTTAC
>NW_010142055.1:0-6329 GCF_000699245.1 Pterocles gutturalis
CTAAGCAGCTGATCTCGATGACTCTCGATGTCATGGTTGAACAATTCTTACATAAAATCTGATTATTTTCACCTTTTTTTCAAGAAAAGTTAAAATTTCCATAGTCTTGAGTACTTTCCATCTACTTAGAAAATACAAACTTTGAAAAAAACAGGTGTTCTGAAGCAGTATTTGGGTTATGTTTCAGTGTCACAGGAACTCATGAGAACAAACTAATTTAGAAAGGGGATAAAGAGGTGGATAGAACAAATGCTGTAGCTTTCAAATGTCAAGAAAGATGACAATGGCCTGTACTACCATGTATGGTCCATATCTGAGGTCTGATTATAGACCAGTTCTTAGACTACCTTTCCTATTAACAGTATAAGCTTTGGGGGAGCCATGTATTTGCAGTTCCTTATTTCACATTCTCAGGCTTCAGGTACCATTTACATATGGAAATGGGTAAACAGAAAACAGAATAATCATACTTCCTTCAACTCACCTCCCTATTGTATTTCAAGGATGCAAAATGGAGCGCATACTTGTCCATACTACTACAAACCAAGTTTCAAACGAGTTTTTGATGATTATACATCACCTACACGCTAGGAATTACATCTGTATCCATAACTGGAGCCTCACTTTCACTGCAGAACAACTAAATGGAAAATAGTGAATTTGAAATAAAAAAATTTAAGGTTTACAGCATAAGGTTACTTTAAATTGAAAAGTATTGAGTAAAATAGCATAAATTGTTTTGAAATTTTATTGAAAATATTTTCTGTGATTGTAGAAATTAAGAAAATATGGCAAAAAGTTCACCTGAACCTACAACTTCTGGAGAAAAAGTGTAAGCTTTTCACTCTTTTCGATCAAGAATTTCTAAGAAGCAAAGTCGATGTAGCATACCTGAAATCTGTTACTATGCCTCTTGGACATTATACTATCCATATGTCATAGAGTAATATTCCAAGCAGTTTCTCACTCATTCACTAAGATATGTTTGCTGATGTTTGAAAGTTATGACAAATTACTTAGTCTGTTCCTATGCAGCATTTTTTATCTTCTGTGAAACTCTAAGAGACTTATTTTGAGATTAGAGGGGGTACAACAGTATGTAATTTTATTTCATTGACTATTTTTTTTTTTGTGACGTAAACAGGTTACTTTGCATGTTGTTGAGAAAGTATTTTATTACAACATGTTATACTGGTAGGTTCCAGAGATAACTTGTGCAGTCTTCATGTGCTGATTCCAGGTTGGTTGCTTATAAATGGCTCTCTTGCATTTTCATACTGTCTTGTTTATATAAATGTGCTGTGATTGGTAGCTGCATAGTTAAATACGTGTCAGACAATGCATGGCATGTAAGTAATAGATAAAGAGGAGAGTATAACACAAGCTGGAAAAATTAATCAAGAAAAATAACTGACAATTGCTGTTATTTCCTGACAGTGACACATAATTTTTTTGAACTGAGCTGCGAAGGAAGAATTTAGCAGTAATTGATCCGGGTGATGTTTACCCCCCCCAGCATCAAGAACATCTGAAAACTGAAATGTAGTGAGCTTTTTACTACACTTCACATCACTTACTGTGTAAGTTATGTGAAAAGTAGGATAAAAATGCATGTTAATCAACTATGTGTTTCATATTGCACAGATTTCAGGTAAGGACTTGATTCACAGTACGCTTTTGATTAATGACACCTATTTATAGGGGCTTCAGTGGTCTTTGAATTAGGCCTTAAAAGGGCAGAGAGGGATCCGAGGAACAGAATCAAGCTGTTAAATTCATAGAGCAATGTATGATCCACCAAATATCTCCAGGTAAGCTCAGCAGTACTGTTTCCTCAGCACCTGTATACTTCCTTGTGCAGGATAATGTTTTCAAGGTGGATCCAAACAAACCACTACACTGACATGCATATGTTGGTAATAATGTGGCCAGGCTCTTCCGTACCTAACTTCCATCCTAGAAAGATGACATATTCTTAGAGCAATGATGTGTCTCATTAGGCTGTGGTAAAATATTCCTGAAGGTATAAAAGCTAAGCCAACTCTCAGAAGAAACGGTAGTGATGACAACTTAATTCAAGCCTTCCAACTTTGATGTTAGCACAGCTGCAGAGTGCTGCTAGGGATACCTTAAATGTTAAAATTGTTCTTCAGTGAAGTGACCCATAAATGTAGCCTTTAGAAATATAGGTGACATTACAGCTGCTTTCCTTAGGCAAGCAAGGTTCATATGCACCTTCTTTCAGACCCATTAAGATATCTTCAGACCCAGCTACAACATTTGCCACAGAGCAAAATGATTAGCCCAAGAGTACCTGCCACAGAGATCCTAACCTACACTATTTCAAAAAGGTCTATAATTTATATTTTCACATGACAACAGAGCTGTGCTTTCTGATATTTGTATTTACCAATAACAGGTGAAAAATCCTAGGAAAAAGGCAATGTAAATGCTGCACTACCTGAGGAGAAAGCCTAAAGGCACTGGAGCTTGGGATCTGGACTGCTACTCACAGAAACATACAGCTGCCAGTGGAGACGAATAATGTTGATTATTTTGAAATTAATCTTTTGCTTGAAACTGAAAACTTTGATCTGAAGAAAATCTTTACAAACCTTTAGTTTTTTTGTGTCCAAAGGCTTGGACTGCTTCACCCACCGTCTCTGGGCAGCAGATTCAATATAAGCGGTCATTACTCTTTCCATAGTTCATCAGTTCATTTGTGCTGTTTAATGATGGAGAGCCGCAGCTTGAATCAATTAGGGTTAAAAGTAAGGTTCGGGGGGGTTTTGTTTTGGTTTGGCTTTTTGTTTTTTTATTCATGTTAGGTGTGTCCAGATGGCAGGTGGTTTTGTAGTATTTACACTAATTTTTGACATTGTTGTTATGCATCATGTTCTTGAGTCAGGAGTGTTGTCTCATCCCTGAAACAGTAAATGAATACCTGGCCTAATGCTATCTTTACTTTTCTTACTCCCTAATGAAACTACATTTAAAACATGGCTTTTCCATCTCTTTAAATTGGCATAAGTCAGCATTGAGGTCAAACAACTTATGTAATTCTCACTCCCGCCTTCCATGTGCTGACACAAACATCCTTTCCGAATGCTTTCTTTTATTATTATTTCTTTTATTCATCAAGACAGTTTTAATTCAGGTTGTTTCCCCAAATCAGATGTGTTATGTAGCTTCATAAATGCTTATACTAACAGAAGGGAAGGGACAGTGGGAGGTAAGTAGGAAACTGTGGTCAGAGCCACAGAATAACTGTACTTCTTCCCTCCTCGGTGTAAAGGCACTGTGACTGCTTGCCGAAGCACGCAGCCTTTCCTTGGATGCTTTACAAAGGTGGTGAGGAAAGTAAGAGTTGACAGAATATGTAGTTTTGTCCAAGAGTTTGTATTCCAATACTGTCTTTCACATGCACATGGTATGAAAGGGGAGCACTTTGGCTCTTGACCAGGGTTGTTACTAGTTATTACATCTATATGGCAGATTTTCAACTATGGAGTTAAATTTCTACATGAGTTTGGAGACTTTGAACATGGATGTTAAGTCAAATTAAGGGACATTAGAGGAGTTCAAGAGAGAATTCAGGTGTCCATGTAGATTTAGCTCTGTTCCTCGTGGTTGAGTGGTTAGATCAAGTCATAATCAATTTTGGTCGGAAAGGGACTGTGTGTTCTTACAACCAGATGTGAATCAAAACACCTAAGTTGAATAAGACACCTAGTACTATGGAAACTTAGTAGAAATGTTCATAACAAAATAATAATAAGTTAAGGAAAATCTTTTATTGTCAGCATGAGATGCAATAATGTTTTCTTGCATTTTCCCAGTGCTCTGCCTTAGGTTTACAAGGATTCTGAAGGTCTCCTTTACAAATTGTTTCAATATTTCTGTGAAGGGAACATGAGTGTCCAAATGCATATCGAAAAAGGTTTGAAATTTTTTGAAGCATAGAGTTTAAAATGGAATTGTAAATTATAAATCTTATTTTTTTTCAAAGGCGTTTACTGCATGCAGACAGAAGAACTTACCTCCCAGACCTCCTTCTTATCACATAAGTGTAAAGTCAAGAAAAATCAAAAGCCATTATGTTTCTAAGCTTATTTTAATAGCAATATCTCAGTGTTATTCATTTCATAGACTGCAAAGTAGCTTTGAGGAGTAGTCCAAAATTTGTAAATATTTTAATTCAGATACTTGAAATATAGTCTCTTCTTAAATGTCTCCCTAATTTTTATTCACATGAACAAGTTTTACAAGTTTGGTGCTAATGGACACATGCTGCAACACCTTTCACAAAAATGAACATGAAATGAAAAATCCTGATATATTTGCCCATGCCACTGACATTTTCACTATGCACAGGACTGCCAGAGGCTTTGAAATCAGAGGGGTTTTTTTGGCAAAATTAGAACAGTTACTGTTGTGTTCTTGCTTGAGTAACAGAAGTTTTCAAATCCCCTTTCAAATTATGCCTGTAGATGCTTTTATGCTTGCAATATCACAAAACTAAAGGAGATCTTATTTAAAGCACACTAAGTACCCATTTGGAACATGTGGTTGCACTTAGATATAATAATGTTCATAATCTTTCACTGGTGGACTCAGACATTATTCAATGGATTCCAGCTCATACTAAAATTGTACAGCTCCTTTGACCTCTAAGACACTTAGAAAATGCTAGCTGCCTTTTTAGAGGTTCCAAAAAAAAAAAAGTAATAGCAATGTATAACCACTTTGTAAAATATAAAAATTAGGAAGGGTTTTTTATATATATTTTTGATTTTAATAACTATTTGCAATAAGCTAGCACTTTCACACTGAATCACCACTAACCTGGAAGCATATTATATGCAGTACACATCTGGCATTGCACAAGCAATCTAACTTGTCATGGTAAGAAAGATGTTTCTTTGTACATGCCACCTGTGTTTGACAGCTGACAAGCAAACGACTCAGCTACATGAAAAAAATTGCAAAATTACATTCAGCTGCTAATAGAGGAGTTCATTTACAAGAATTAACTAGAGGACTTGGAAACATATTCAGCTAATTAACTATACAAATTATAAATATATGAGGGAACAGAAAATAGATAAGCTTTTTTCAACACTATGAAAAATGGTAGATTAGTGACCCAAGTATGCCATTGCCAGATTACTTCACAGTATAACAGATCCTTGGGTGAAAGATCCAATACATGTGAGGTATTATATCTGTTTTTCTAGTGGTCACATTTGTGATCCATGTGTAAAAGGAAAAAAAGCTGTATTTTACGACTTGAGACAGTAGAAGACTTGGATAACCCTGAGGTGATCCACAAGAAATGGAAAACATTAAATGTATAGTAGCCATCCTATTTCCGTCTTAAGTGTTTAGGACTGCTGTATAAACCTTTGAAGGTTGAAAGAAAGAACTAAAAGAAAGAAGCTTCAGGGTAACAGTCTCCAAGACTTACGGCAGGATCGTGTGAGGTTTCTCACTTGTCATAGTTATTTTCATTTCACTGGATATGTCTGGCAGACAGAAAGGAAACAGTTGCTTCAAAAAGAACTTTGAGGAACATAATGAGAAGGCCAAACAATAATCCTTATCTATGAAATCCATCTTAATTTTTAATAACTCCTCTGTCATTTTCTTCTTTAAAACATCTACAGCTGACTCAAAAATTTCAGCAGCTAATGTCAAATGGTTTTGATAAGTCATCAGACTTGTAATGTGTTTAAATGTCAGTGTAATAGAGGTTAACACTCAAGAATGAAGATTCATCAATTATATTCTTGGTTCTACTAATAATTTTCAGACTGATTTCCAGGAAATGACTCACTGATATTTGCTTGTATGTAAAGAGGTCAGAATAATACCTTTGGGTATTCCCCACTCCAGAACTACTCATAGTGCTCAAAGATGAGGTCCAAGCAGATCCAACCTTTAGCATTACACCAAAAAGCACGTAAAAAGACCACTATGCTCACTGCTTATCCTAAGGCACCATGGAACAAGTGAAAATGTGTGTGGATAGGAAACTTAAACATCCAAAAATGTTTTAGGATTAATTTAATAACAAAAATCTAAGGAGGCATAACAGAATACCATGGGATCCAACTTTTCAAAATTAAACATATTTAAGAAACTGAAATTTTGGGGCTGGGTCTTTCAAGACCTATCAAGAACCGGCTCTGTCTTCGCTGAGCAGAGCAACTCCATATCTGTCTCATAAACAAGCCTGTTGGAGATTCAGCAATTAGGTGTTCTTGCATGTAAGTGCCTTGGAGTTCCTAAATTATTTGAAGTATTTTGCACATCTCTAAATATATATA
>NW_010142056.1:0-24546 GCF_000699245.1 Pterocles gutturalis
ATAGTGTAGCATGTCAGAGGACTGACATCACTGATGATGTAGGTGCTATATGAAAGGAGTGAATATGGTGGGAAGTGACAGTGCTTCCATGATGTATTCAGTTGGGCTGACATACCCGATACAGGGAAGACAGCGGGGGTATGGCCATTCCCACAGGTGCAGGAACCAGCTCTGAGAAGTTTCTAAGACAGTTCTCAGCCATACAGTATTGTGGAATTCCTCTAAGCAAGAACTAAACATAAGGGCCTCAAAGCTCAGCAGTCTTGTGGGACCTGTGATGAGGGCCAGTCCAGGTGTCCTGTTCTTGTTTTTCATGACTTCTAGACTCACATTTTCAAAAACTTCCACACTTTGTCCTATCTCTAAGGGTTAGCTTTCAAAGAAGAGTCTCCAACTGCAGAACAATTTTATCTGAAAGTGTGCTCTCAACTGCATAAGCTGCTCAGTGCAGTGTCTGGTTTGGCTTTTTTCCTCCTGAGGACTGATGCACTAGCATCTGATGGGCGCCAACAGGCACGGAGTCTCAGACCCCTTGGAGGGTGCTAAAGGAATAGGGAAGAAAGGGACAGTCATGTAGAGCTACTATGGCTCTGCAAACCTTTTCCAAACAGAAAGAAGAGGAAGTGTGGGTGTAGATCTGCAAGGCTGCATCCTGGTCTTGTACTATAATGGCCAGTATAAATCAGTTTCAATATAGCAGTTCAAGTAGTGACAGCTTTCTCTATTCAGGAAGGCAGAGCAAAATTGCTTTGAGGGTTCCAGATCCTCCATTCTACATCTTTTTTTTCACTGAACAAAATTTGCTCCTGATATATATCCATTTTCTTTCTCTGTCATATTTTTTTTTTTCTTTCAAGTTGGACAAAGCAAAACTGCCAGCCTGTCAAACCTGTCCCTGTTGGATGTTGGGGACTTGGGACTGCAGGGTAAGTGTAGCAGCTGGCTTAGGTGTGAGAAAGGGATGTGGATTAGTTGCAGTTCAAATAGGAAGAGCAGATACTGTGAAAAAACCTGGGTTTAAATATAAGTAAATTTAATCTTTTAAAAACTTAGGAGATAGAACTGATTAATTCCTTGTTCCTAAGTCCTTTCTCTTTCTCACCTGAGCAGGTGAGTCAATCTCTGTTTTTCCTAAACTCTTGAACCTCCACACTGATAGCCACAGCCTCTTCAAAGGGGCGGGAGAACCTCCTTTCTTTTTGCATCCCTTTGATGAATGTGCAGACAGTGGATGCAGCCCCTGACCCTTTCTGTGACTTTCAGAAGGGTCTGCTCTGTGTGGAAGTCACAAGTTGAGACTTCTCCTACTTGTCTTCCTCTGTTTCTCCTTGTGTTCTGTTACTATTTTATAAAAACCGACGAAGCTAGGAACTGAATAGAGCAAAACTAGGAATGAGGAGGAGGCAGAGAAGTGTAAATGGGCTCAGAAATGCAGTAGCAGGGTAAGGAGGGTGAGTTAGGAGCAGGAGAGGGCGCGGTAGGACTGGCTGAGCAAACAGAGGAAGCCAAAACATAAGAAAAAAGTAACTTGAGATTATAAAAGGAACTAGGATAGGTGGACAGGTGCCAAAGGAAGTGGGTAGACAGATTAGATTAAAGAAAGGGAAAACCTGTTTCAGCACAAAATGATGAATGTTAGTCACAAAATCTTGTTATCACCAAAAGGGAACACACCACATATATACAAACAGGTCCTTCTTGTTAGACACATGTTTTAATTGTCTAAAAGTTCAAATTAACTAAATAAGGAAAACCTCATTTAAAATAAATTTGTGTACAGGAGGAGCTTTCAAGTTGCTGCCCCTTCACTGTGCTGCTAGGTGCATTCTTCCAATGTTCCTCTGGGACCTGGGGCTGGCAGCATCAGTCTTTCTGAAGAGGAAAGAGGGGACAAATAGAATGAGTTTTCAGTAGCCTGAGGTCTTTGCTGGGGGAGGCTCGTGGTGGGGCTCCTTTTCTCCTCAATCTTGGCTCTCTTTGGGGGTATTTTTGTGTAATGTCCCTCCACAGCCTGCCTCCTTCTCCCCGCTTCCCGGGTAAAGTCTGGGAGCCACACGCTGCCTTCCCCTGGCTCTATTGCTCTGGACAGGCTGTTTGTCCCACAGTGACTACATAGGGATGCCAGCCCCCTGCCCTGGGCACTCCAGAGCAAAGCCAGCATAGGGAGGCCACAGACCCGTGGCCACCAGGCAATTGCTGCCACGGCTAAAACCAGCTCTCACCAAGGCAGGGCCAGACACGTGCTGAGAGGCTGCGCTGCCAGCTGCCCACCAAGCCTCTGGCCTCGTGCTGGTGATGGGAAAAACCATACTTACACAGCTGTGGGAGAAAGGCTGAAGGAAAAGACAAAGATGCTGGAGTTATAATCAAACTTGCAGAAAATGCTCAGAACTGAACCTTCATATTGCTATGCAGGGAGATGAGATCTCATACTCCCCACCCTGAGAAACCAATACCAGAGTCAGTTAAGTGTATGGAGTACTTGTCAGTGAAGAAGTCAGAACTGGGGAAGAGGTAGGATTGAGAAAAACAGCTTGGCACTATTGTACAGAGGAGATCAGGCTTGGAGGAAAGGCAGAGGAGCCTTGTGGAGTAGGAACAAATGTCCTTCCAGAGAGTGGGGTGGAGTCCAGGATTGATCCTGCACATTCCCATTCCTTGCTGTCAGCGAGTGCCTCTTGGGAAAGTATGTTCAGTCTTGATACAGGCAGAGCATACCAGCCTTTAAATCTGTCAGCTACTCTATTAATTCAGAAAATTACAAAGCTGATTTAGGGAGCCCCATCAAGCTGTGCGTCTTCACTGGATCTCAGCATGATACCATATTTATGGAGTCAATTGTGCAGTATGTAGCATCTGTGTTAACGGTTACCCAAGGTAACAGTATTTTGTACTTTTAAGTCACAATCCTTAATAACATGGTCAGGTGATATTTTTCTACAAACACTTGTGTCAGTGTGTAAACAGGATGGATCAGCTCTAAGAATGTCTCAAAATTATTATGCAGTTTAAGGTATTAATAAATTTATAAAAAGTGGGTTGTATTATGCTAGATATTTTCAAAAATGAGTTCCTAATAATCTTTTATATATATATATATATGTCTTTGAAAGCATAGAGACCTCTCCACTCCTCTTCACTTGCAGTAATAGATTCTGTTGTGTCACGTCAAGGTGCCTGTAAGTTAAAATATAATGAAAAGTGATATTTAGCCTGTGCTTTTGTTATATTTTGGATACACTTAAGAGAAGACAGTAGAATTTGGTATTCAGTGACAGTAGTCTCCTGCTATTTCCTTTCTAGGAGTTGGATAAGTTATCATCAAAAATAATAGATGAAGATGAAGCCAAAACATGTATTCCTAGTGAGAGAAACAAGTTTTGTGTTGACGCTATAGTGCAGAGATTTGGTTCCACTGTATTAAATGACTGGTAAAAGTAATAATAATTTTGTTTTATATTGGTACAGTAAAGCAAGTACTTAGATGCGTTTTGATTATCTTTCAGAAAAGATTTGTTTGTCAACCCAGTCATCAATTTAACTTATGGGAAAATTGAGGCCAAAAAATATGACTCAGTACCCACACATATTTTAGGTTCTGTGTGAAAATACCAAGTAATGTAAGTGTCACTGATGGAGAGGCTTCATTATTTTTTATTTTTTTTTTAGGAAAAGGTCACTGCTGTGCCTTTTGGGAAGAAATCCTAGTGTGTATAGAGCTTTCTTTTCATGGTTTGATTAATTTCAAGGATGCTTATTATGGCAGAGTAAGTGATTCAGGGATGACTGCTCAAACTCAATGCTTAACTCTCCAAAGAGGACATGTACCTTGCAACGTACTGGCTCTTCCTTTGGCTAGGTCTTTTTGCTCTGGGCATGAAAAGCACAGCCAGACTAATTCAGGTCTGAAATTGCAGAAAAAATGTTCCTATTGAGCTATAATTGAAATGCTGAGATTGGGAGAAGGGACCAAGAAAGGTAAAGAGGAGTGAGAAAATTTAAATTATAACTCAAAATCCATAGTGGCAATGTTTGAAGGCATTCCTTTTTGCTGAGCTGCTACCCAGGTGCTTTAATTGTTTGCATTTTGGGGGCCGAGGGGCCACCTTTTCTGGGTGACTGCTGTGCCTTTGTTTTGAGCTAGCTGAGCCTTTTCATTTCTTCCTTGACCATAGAAACACTGCTCCCAGTGAGGCTGGGCTTCTCTCTGCTATGTTTCACTGTACTTGCTGTTATTTATGTACAGTGGTAGTGGAGGAGCCACAGACGGTTCTGTAAGGGCAATGTTAGAAGCAGTTCACAAAATCATCTTGTGCATGCCTGCCATCACTGTGGGAAATACAAGTTTTGATGCCTGTGTCAAGCACCAGGATTTGATGTATGTTGTTATTTTAAGTAGTGAACTAACAGAAGGAAGAGACAAATGTATTCTGTTACCTTGTATGGGGCAACTTTAAAATTGGCAACTCGTAAAGTATCAGAAAATGCAAATTTCTCAAATTATTCATTTGTCAAGTGCCAGTGTCAAGATAGGGTTTATAATCTACAGTAAGTGTTAGATACTGTGCGGCACTGAGTGTTCTTCGTCGATGCTTAGGACCACACTGCCTCTAGAAGACTCTTCATCTGACAAAACTGTTTCTCTGTTAAGAATTTAAAGTGCTCTGAATATTTTGATTGAACTAAACAGGATTTTGGAGGCTACGTTCGTCTCTGCGTAGTGTATTATGGCATATCACTTGTTTGCTTGTCAAAATCAGTGTATTTTCTCCTTAATGTTAAATTTCTCTCAGGATGGAGAAAATCTTGTACAGTTTTCTTGAGTATGTGACTTTACTTTTGATGTCATTCAGAGGATGATACTGTAATTCACAGGTTATGTTCAATTGCTGTTTAACTGGCCCAGTACTAAAATTTGATCCCCAGAAGACTTCCTTTGTGATCAGGCTAATAAGCACATTGGCAGTCTGTTCCTGTCGTGCAGGATCATCCCACACCACAAACAGTTGCGGGGAGCTGAGGTTCTTTTTTGCTCAATGTCAAGCTGAAGGAGTATAAATTCTGCTTTTGAAATGACTGTTTGAGAGGTTTTACTTTGCTGCTCTGCCAGCATCCCTTACAAAGGCTTTAGTGTTTGAGTACAAAATAGTATTTCTTACCACTTAACAGGATGCTCTTGGATTCTCTTTCCAGCTCTGCAGGGCTCTAACATGGTGCCAGACCTTTATTTTGTGGGTATCCGGTCTGTACTCCCGGTTCCAGCATTACTGTCAGTCCCAGCGAGGGACAGCCATGTCCCCAAGGGTGGGGAGCCGGGGGCAGCGCAGGGGACTGGCCAGCCAGGGCCCCATCCTGCAAGACCCAAGCAAGGCAGGTCTGAGACAGGAACGAGGTTCTGAGAAGAAATCACAGAAGGTTCAGTGAAGAGGTCAGACAAATTTGTGGTGATGAGGCAGGTGTGAGGTGAGGCCAGGGTCAGCAAGTTGTGGGTCAAGGTAAGCCCAGAGACAGTAACCCAGGTCAGCCAAAAAAAAAGCAGGAACGATCACAAGGAGGGGGCAGTTCCCAGGTCAAACTGGGAAGTTAGGCTCGGTCTACATCAGTGAGGTACGTGGCCAGGTGCAGAGATGTGCAGGTTGGCTGCAGCATAGCTCAAACGAAGGTTGAGCATGACGACCTCAGCTCCATCGCCATTCCTGCGCAGAGTAGGGCGGCCGCTAAGTCTTCTTCCATTTTTCACTTGAAAAGCTCTTCAAGGCTGACCAAGACATCCCAGAGCTGGACTCCAAAGCTGGGCTAGGGTGCATTGCAGTCCCGACTGTCACTAGGATGTCTGATCTCTGTATCCTACATAATGGTGTTTAGAAAGTACGCTCTTTTTACCAATGTTTAACCAAGTAAGTACATTCGTGATACACCTCCAAAGACAATCTACTGAGATATCTTCTGTAGCACGTGAAATGGGCAAGAACTACCAAAAAAATTAAAACAACAGTATAGGATAAGTAAAAAGTCCATGCTGTTTATCCACAGATCTATGAGATTTAGTCTCTGCTGTGGACTATATCAGAGCCAGATCATACATGTCAACTAGCAACAGCGCAGACTATTTCAGAGACCAACATTTTCTATCAAGTATCTGTAGACAGAGTAGCTTATTCCTGCCACAGAGTGAATCTAAACAAAATATCTTTAAGGTCTTCGGGCCCCTGGATGTGCTTTTGTCAGCAAAGGGGTATCCTCTTACAGAAAATCACTGTCCATAGCCCATCCCTTCCTCTTCTGCCGTGGGGAATGCAGTAGACAGGGAGTGGCAGAAGGCAAGCCAGGTGTTCTCTGTGGGGTGCCAGGTGCTCTCCTGACTCAGGGAGGTTGAGTCAGTGCAAGAAAGCTACAGTTAGGACAGGAATTCCTCCCCCCTACTTAGTTACACTCCACATACCTCCAACAAAGAAGGTCCTGTAAACCATTAATGGGACCTCAAACATTGAATTTACTGGATCTGGCACAGATGCTGACCTTAGGATTCGCACAAGTGACGTTATCCATTCATGTGGTCTGAAACGAAATACCAAAGGGATAGATAAAGGCTCTCTACATCTTCAATTTTTAGGACTAGCCCTGCAGGTCCAACACCATAACAGTAAATTTTGTGGAGCAGCAGAAAATCTGCAGGAAGATTTTTCAAGTGTCTTGTGGGCATCCAGAGCAGAGCAAGCTGACTGCAATGCCTTGCACTGCTGTGGGCAAGCTGCACCTCCCGTGCCATTCCGTCTGCGTGGTGGTGTTGGGAAGGGCTTCCTGCTTCTATGACTGGGAAGCATTGGGTGTTTTTTTAGCTGCTGGACTGGGCTCATCTGCCCTGGTGGGCTTGTGCTCTTGGCTCTCCTACCTGATGATTTTTGGCGTCCTGGACATATTTCAGCAGGCAGACTTTCAGAGGTGAAACAATATCTCTTCTGGCACTTCCTGACAAGTGTGACTTGCCTCCAGGGCATAACAGAAGAGATATTTAGTGTCATGGTTTTTTGTGGACCTAACTACTGGAATTAAGGCAGTGTTTTATATAAGGCCTGTGCAAAGCTTTCTGTACACAATGGGGACATGCGGCAGGGAGTCTGCAGGGAATAGCTGGGGTATTTTTCCACTTCAAAGTTTATTTGGTGTTCACCCCAGCTAAAGGCACTAGCTGCTATTAAGGCTTGTTCTGTTTTGTTTTGTTTTTTCCTTATTTTTTCTGCTTTTGTTTCTCTGCAGTTGAATAATTGACTTAATGAGAGATTTCCAGTTATTCTGATAGTGTCTTGGGACAATGTTGAACTTCTGTGATCAGTGGGAACTCTGGCAGGTGTTGGGATCCATTTACTGTAGCAGCAGCCCTTCTGTCATGCAGAAAGGTAAGAAACAGCTAAAAGCAGCGTAGAGCAACGACACTGCACAAAGCAGTTCAGTAAAAACAGAAAGTCCTTCAAATCAAAACTGCCTGTATGTTCAGTGAAGACCTACAATGGGTCTCTCAGTCATTTTTGTTTACTTGATTTTATTTATTTATTTTTCTGACTAGATTAGTGATACACTGGAAGGGAGCGAGTAGGAAAAACTAGAGGTTATTTCATAGTAAAGAAAATAATTTCAAGATACTTATATAGTACAGTTTACTTTGATATGTAGGTTAATACATACTTGTCAGGAATAAAAGTTGGACTTTTTTTTTTTCCTGGAGGCAAAACAGGCCATGAAGAAAACCTATTTGTAGCTGTAAAATTGTTGTCTAGGTATTTGTTCTGAGTGGTACATGGTTTGCATGTCAAGTTAAAACATTTTTGTTGTGTGTGTGTTTTTTTTCAACTGTTCCACTTAAATCCACTTGGGAAGTTTTATTTTGAAATGGTGAGTGCATTAAAGCAATGCTGCCAAATTCCAGTATTATTAGAGTTAATACAGAACGTTTTGTTGACTTTAATTTGTGAAAATTATGTTTTAGCAGTTTAAGAGTTGTTAAGTGAAAAAAAGTTGTACAAAATCTGAAAGTGTTAGAAGACCCAAATGATTTGTAGAAGTAGCAGTTTATTGTCAAAGATAATGGACCTGAAACACATCTTTCTGATCTTTCTGACAATGAGATGATACCACCCCAGTACTCCAAATTCTGTTTTATAAGAACCCAGCATCCCATCTTTGCATTTGCAGCTTCCTAGAGGAAAAGGCATTAAGGCAAAAATTATGTGATCGCTGGTTTGAAAACCGTGCATCAGAACAGAACCTTCGTTTTACTGAAGTTATCTTGCCATTAGAAGTTGTACATTGTAGGAGGTTGTGACAAGATCTCAAGTGAGATGAATAAGCGTAGTCTTCTTCCTTAAAATGAGCTCCCCAAAGAAGACGAAAATGGCTTTTTTAAATGCAGAAGGGGGGTGGGGGGGAAGAAATAAAAGCTAAGGTACTTATCTTTTAAACAGAGAATGCTCCAAGTGACTAGGAAAAACAGCACAGAAATGAACGTGTTTCCCCCTGTGTTCTAGTACAGTGAATTAGTCCTTCTGGGCTTGCTTCATGCCGGCTCAGTGGCCTTGAGTTTCAGGGAACTGTGAATTTTTCCCTGCCCTGCCATTTCCCCTCCATTCACCCCTAATGCCCCACTGCTCCGGGGTCCCTCTGGCTCCCCCACTTCCCCTCGCACCTCACATCCCGCCGTGACCACCTGCCCCTGCGGCCACTCCGTCTTCCAGTGGCATCCCTGGGTGTCCCAGTGGGGAGGCACAGCCCCGCTACCTGGCCAGCCTGGCGCCTTCAGGGAGCTCAGCGTGCCCCTGAGAGTTCAAGCCTTCGCAGAGGTGTTGAGATGCTAGTGTTCCCCAACAGCCACTGAATTAGTTAGTGTGCAGCTGCTTGTTGCTTTCCAGCAATTGCTAAATCACAGTTCAGGCCCAGGCAAAACAAAGCTGCCCTTGACTTCAGGAATAACAGGCTTCAGCCTTAATTATTCTTGAATTTAAAGGCCTACTGTTAGCGCTGGACAATTAAAGAGAACACTTTAATACTACTCGTGATAAGAGTTTGCTGGTAACTGGCACTGTACAAAGCTGCTATTTCTCCATTTGAGCAAGCTACCCTAGTTTTTGTGTAATTTCATAGTGCTTCTCAGAGACAATAAGCGGGGGAAGAAAATTCTTAATTCCGAGCACAAGTTTAGGGGTTGTTTTCCTCAGTGTCTCAAAGCAACTACAACAGCATTTCTCAGTGTCTGCCCTCTCCATGGCATTGCACCAAATCTTCTAACAAGGGTCTGTGCGATACAAAAACTTACCAGTGCAGGGAAGTGAGAAAAGGTGCCCTGTGCTAAATGGTTGCTCGAGTGACTTCTCAGAGCATCTGAGCAGACCAGGCAGAAGTGGGTTGAATGGCTGTCAGGACTGCAGCTTGACGGTATTTTAATTGAAAAGCTGGCACTGACATTATGTCTTGAATCTTTTGTATTTCTTCACAAGACGAGTAAGATGAATTTGTAAAATATCTATCCAGTGTATAATTGGTAGAAATACTTAAAACTGTATCTTTCTAGCTTGGCTGGGGTTTATTTCCCCTACTAGGGTGCCGTTTGCCTGGGGACAAAGGGACTGTTTATACCCCCATTTTATCTGCAGATTTTCAAATTGTTACTTTGGCAGTGTTTTTTAAACTTTATAAATCCTTAAATAAGTAGAGAAAATAATAATCTTTTGCCAGCAAACTTTGTATTCTAATAGACTTTTTAAAAAAATAAAATAGAAGCCCTTTAATCCTAAGTTTTTTATGCTATCCTGCACCTTGCCAGTTTCCTTCATGCCCTAAATGTTTGTAAAACAGAACTTAAGAAAAAGTACTGAAAAGGCTGTTTTGTATTCTGACATATGATGCTGTTTACATGTTGTTGCCTATCAGAAGAAATTAAGCATTGGTAAACTGTTGAAACAAAAATTGAATATTTACAACATAATTCATTTTAAGCATTTGTTTCTAAAACTGTGCTGTACACCTGGACCCCTGTTTTCTTTGTTTCTATTCTCACTTGCAGACTGTGTAGACTAGGTCCTGATAGTAATTAAACTGCTTGATCAGTTTCTTATATATTCTGAACAAGAATGTATTTAACTATTCAAAATAGTAAATTATTCACTGCTCTATTTTGGGTTGATGTTTAAAGAAAACATTTTAAAATTTATTTTTCTGGACTCATAACAAATATATTGTGATTCCCATCAGCGGTGTTTAAACTAGAAGGACTACATACGTTGCCATTACCCTTGATAACACTAGGAGACAAAGAAAAAAATAGTATTGCACAGACTTAATTTTCTGTAAAAAGGAGGTTCCGCTGAACTCTTGTAAGTACGGAGGAATGGGCAAAGAAAGGGGAACCAAGTAGAATACTGTAGGAAAAGTATGTCTAAAAATTTATTTTTGAAATTTCTGGAAATGTTTGCCCTTGCTTTGCTAAAGGAAGGCATTATGTATGTAAAATCTTGAGCAAAAGAGTAAACTGTAAAACCAGAGTAGAAATCGATGGCCTTTTTTTAAATTTAGTTTACAACACCTTGCCTTGAAGATAGGTAATGCCAGCTCATTCAGAAACAAAGTACAAGAGAAAGGGTTTCTTGAGTTGAAGAGATATCCCATATAGCTATGTAGTTGAAACAAGTCTAGAAATTATATGCTGAAAGGTTTTTTGTTTCCTTTTTTTTAAAAGAGCTATGTGATATTGTTAATTAACAGTTAACTATAAATTTTATGCTATATCTAGACCTTTTAAAGTGGCCAAATAGAAACTAAGATGTCAGTCTACTCCCTGAAGTTATCGATTGTATTTTAGAAATTTGAGCTCAGGTTTTGTTATTTCTGAAACTAGACCAGGAAAAAATGGGATACAAAATATAAAGAAGTTAACCTTTCCCCCACTGTACACATCAGTTTTGAAGCCCTTGGGCTTTGAACTTAATAGCTTGTATTTCTAGGCCACTTTTACCCAGTTTTCTCTCCTTGTCCTGCTTTATTAACACAGCAGGACTTGTCTTTTTCAAAAACAGCCACTTTGTCTCCTAAGGTGACAGCACCCTCTGGAAGAGATTAAGGTCCATTAGCAAATAGTTCTTGATTTGAATGTTTGCCCTTTAGTGACCAAATTTGGAAAGGTGCAACAAACTTATTTGATGCTGCTCTTCTTTGAAGAAATGGTTATCCACGATAATGTTTTTTAAAGGCTCATTGTTAACCCTGTATTAAGACTCTCTTAAGATTCAAAGATATTAAAAACCGGTATGAGAATTAAAGCAAAAATGAAGGCATAGTGCAATTCAAAGGAGAGAAAAAATATTTCACCAAGTATTCGAATTATTGTCTTGAAGCATTTAAATTTGATAGGCTTTTTTGCAACACTTTTTTTTACCTTCACTTCTTTGCATAGTGTGTTTAAGTTGATGATTGAAAATAATTTTGCATTTATTTGGGAAACTGGGCATGTGGTAGTGCTGGTCCTTACAAAATGCACATTTTAGTTGGTTTTGTGCTTCAGTGACTTGAGCATGTATTTAGCATTATTGGTCTTTTCATCAAGAGGAGGTTACAGACGATATCCAGAGTACATGAAGTCTAGTCCATACTGCACACATGTAGTAGGGCTGAAGGTTTTCAAAACCACCCTGAACATGCAATAGGTCCAAAGCTCTTGGGAAACATTAGATTTTTTTTGAGCAAACAGCTACTATAAACATCCGTCACTTAGAATCATTATCTTGCACTGGGACTCTGAGCTGTCTTTCAGAGGAGAAGACATCAGTTTTTACAGTTATATAGAAAAAAAGCGAATGCCTATTAAAGTAACTAATGTGTATTTTGGCACCCTATAATGATAGTCAGAAGGTATGACTTGACATTTTAATTCCAGTGCTGATGTTTTCTTCCATGCCAGTAGAGGTTGAGGGAGGCTCTCATGCATATAATTTGGAGCATTTCATGTTTATGAAGAATGAGGAATTTTTTAAAATCAGATTGGCTTGTGTTTGACCATACCTGCACAAGATGACCACTTCATCTTGTCATGTATGTTGACATACTTTGTTTTTGCAGCAGGATCAGAACTTGCGTATGGTGAAAAAGAAAAAGCATGAAGGTGAAAACTAAAAAAGATACAAGAATTTTTATTTTTTTTTTTTTTTTTTTTTAGATAAGGAGATGAGGAGGAAAAATTACAAGGAAAAATGATAGAAGTTCCTCAGCTTTTAAAGAATTCTATTTTTTAAGTATTTCTAATTTTATTTTTTTTTAATTTATTGTCCCTTTAAGTCAGTGTAAATATCCATCTGTTTAATTTTGCTAGTAGCAGGTGTCATCAGTTTGGACATCTAGTCCACCTCATTGTCATCTAGTTGAAACCAGGTGATCTTTAAAGGGCCCTTCCACCTCAAACCTTTCTATGATTCTGTGCCATTAGGAAAATACCATTGGCTAAATACCAGCTTGACAGACAACAAGGGATGCAATTATGCATATTGTAGATTATGCTTATTACTTGTACTAATTTTTCCGACTTAAGAGAGAAAAAAAGGAGTTCATTAAAAATGTCTAGTTTAAAAGAACAGATGTTGGGATAGTGCTGGATGTCTGTATTTCATTTTTGAGCAAACATCTATAATATTTATTGATAACGGCTCGAATTATATGTTGGGGGTCAGGAGGAGAAAAGCTGAAAATGGCTACAGTGTAGCAACAGAAAAAAATATAAAATGAGGCTTCCTGTAACTGTCTGTTTCAGCATGACAGTGGTATGATAAAATGAGTTTGAGTAACTTACCAAGTCACACAGCTTGAGATGCTTCCACAAAGAAGAAAGAGAAATAGAAATGAGTATGTGTGGAGAATGCCTTTAGTTTTGACAAACTTTTCTGTCTGTAAAGAATAACTGCTTTTCATTTTACTTTTACGATCAGTGATTGATAAGTAACATTTCAGAAATGTAGGTGCAACAAAAGGACTCAAATTGAATCCATTCCATGATTCAGGAGGGGAGCAGTAAGGCCTCTATTCAAGATAAGAACTAATAGCATTTGTTTCAGGTTAAACTTGTCTTTGAGTGCCCTTTCTGCACTGGAATTTTCCTGGTTTAAGCTTACAGTTATAAACAAACAAAAGTTGAAGCTCTTTCAGTCATCACTCTTGAGGCTACAGCTGCCATATCAAAATTGTGGTCTTCAGCCCACATGCCTCAAGGGGAATGCCCAATTTATTTGGCATTAGTGACTTGGAGAACTGTCATGGATTTAAGAATGAGGACTTTTAAATCCATTTTTTGAGATAATAAATTAATTCAAGAACACTTTCTGACTGTGGGTTCTCAAGAGAAGGGAAGTGTGAAGTGTGACTGTGGACCTTCATGGAAGTGATCAGTTTATACTGAGGAGAAGAAGGAAAAACCTTACATTTCTGAGAAATTAGCTATAGTAAATTTCATGCATGACTGTTTGACTTCAGTTTGTCATTATTCTCTGTACACAGAGGTTCCACTACCATGAGCGATACTTGGTTTTTGTGATGTTATTTACTGTGTAATCCCATTTTGTGGTTTTGCTGGCTTATAAATGTCATTAATGGTGGACATTACAAAACTCAGTCATGTTTCAACAGGCACTCTGTCTGTCAAGGTGACAAATTACCCACTGAAAATTGCATGGAAGTCCGTGGATTTCACTGAAGTTATAGCTGCATCTTACAGCAGTGAATTTGGGACACTGTTCCAAAACCCTGAAATATTAACATTAAATGTGTTGATGGCCATTGGATCTATAACCTTCAAATAAATCCATCAGACAGGGAGTTATCTTGACAGCCTTAGGAGCCCTATCCTGGATCAGTTAATCAAAACTTCATCACTGATGTGTGTGCTCAGCATGAAGCCCCAGACTGGCAGGATTTTTATTTGAAAAACACATCTTGCAGCATAACAAAAGTGTTCCTTGTGAGGAACTGAAGGACACCCCACAGTAACATACAAAATTGGTTATCCATTGTGGACCCTTAAGCTCTCAAATTTTTAAAACTGTAAAGAGCACACAAGGGAAGTGGTTGAAGCTGTTTATTATCGTATTGCTTCATTAATTTTTACTTTCTATTGTTTTGTCAGTATCTCAGTAAAATTTTTGCTCTTCTACTAGAGGACCTAAATGGGTGAAACGTAAGGGAACAGTAGATACCTATTTTGTATTTCAGTTGAAATTCTGAAATAGGGAACTATTGTATCAGGGAGTAGAGGAAGATACTGTGACAAGAAAAATGATGAAATTGTTTCAAGGAATTTTAAATTCTTGGAAACTGAAATAGATGTTCATGATTCCTGTTTGCCTGAGAGAGAGTTGTCTTCCATATATCTGCTGTTGGGTGTGCTGAACTGAAATTGTCTCAGTCAAGACAACTGTTAAGAACTACTTGGTAAACTTCATTTCTGTCAGCTTTTTAATGGTTCCAGAATGTGTATAATTCCTTTCTCTATAAGTGATTTTCACATTTCTAGCTTCTTGTGTTTACTGAAAATTGTTCCTTGTTTTCTAGTAAAATTGTAGTTTGTACGCAGATGCTGTGCTACAGGGCACACAATTAAATATCAGAATATACACTAGTTGATTTATTCCCTCTATTAAAGTCAAAATTTTATACCACTCTAAAAATGTGATTTAGTAGCCGTTCCTGCTTTCCCAGATGTCAAATTTTATCCTATTCTATCAAAATATTTGGTTCGTGCTTGTGTACAATACTTGCATTTGAATGCAAAAAGATGGGCTACTTCAGTCTTAAAGTTGGCTATCTAAGATCAGCTTAAAAAATAAAAATAGTCGAAGAACAATTTCACCCCCTGCAGACTTACTAACACTCCATCATAGGGGTCAAACAGGGGAAACTGAATTAATTCAAAAAACTCGCTGAGTGTAGGGGCCAATGCTGTTTAAACCTATTAGTTAACTAAGTGGTGGAGGTAGAGGCTTCAGCAGTGCTGTTCTGGGTTGTCTCAGAAAGAAGGCAGTCTTCCTCACTGTCCTGAAGGGGTGTTGGGACACCGGACCTGTGCATAATTTTCTTGTCTTTCAAGTCAGTTGTGAATGACTACATCTATATTTTACTGAAAGCACAAGACATTGACAGCAAACATTAAGACTTCTTTGATTGCGTTTTTGAAATAGTTCAAATGTTGTACTGAATTATTTTCACCAAAATAAGGAGATATTTTGCTGCAGTGACTTAAACTAAGTTTACACGGTCTCTAGTGTATTGTGAATAGTTTATGTTACAGATAAAAATTTCTGATACGTACAATAATGTGTGCTATTCTGTGGACATGGCCTGTCATCTTTATTTATCATCAGTCTGGAGGCATGCAAAAGCTAGCAATAGAAAAATTATTCAACTTCAGTAAATTAAAAAAAAAAAAAGTGCATTCATTATAAAAAACAACCAGGAATAGATCAATTAGCAGGACAAATGTCTAAAGGCTGGGTGGGCTCAGTATAGGATTGGAGAAAATCCTTAAAGCATCTAGTTTTCCTTCACTGGTTTCACAAGTTGGAATGAACTTTGCAATTTAACTTCACTTTTGCAATTCCAAGCCTGTAGTTCAGTGTGGGCCTGCGTGAGTACCTGGGTGGTGAGGCAGTGGCCCAGGTTGCCCAGAGAAGCTGTGGGTGCCCCATCCCTGGAGGGGTTCAAGGCCAGGCTGGATGAGGCTTTGGGCAACCTGGGCTAGTGGGAGGTGTCCCTGCCCATGGCAGGGGGGTTGGAACTGGATGATCTCTAAGGTCCCTTCCAACCCAAACCATTCTGTGGTTCTATGAATTAGGTAAATGAAGAAAAAATGTAAAAATTAATAAATTAATCTTCTGATTAAGATTTTTAAAGAAGTCTTGGTAAGGTTGGTTTCAAAGAGTTACAGGCCTAATTAAGCTACTTTTCAAGCTAGAGAATTCGATGTATTATCTTAGATGCAAATGATTCTCTCATGAGAAAACAATTAAAAATAGTTGTACAAATATTAAGTTCTTATGGTAAAATATGAATGTCTGAGAGTGCAAATAAAATGTTAATAAATTATAAAGAAAATTATATGGTAGGAGGAAGGGATGTAAAACAGAAGACAAAGATTTTACTCCTGAGGAAAAAATCTAGAAATTAAGAGATAGAATTCTAAGGAAACAAGTAATTTTTTTGCTGAAGAATACATTGTTAGCAAATAATAAACATGCAGCCCAACAAATACATATTTCTTTTTATTCACTCTAGATGGACACACATTAATTAGCCTAACTGGTTATTACCAAGTTTTCCATTTAGCTACAGGTTTCTGAAATTGCACTGTCTTACTGCTTTAAGTGTTGTGTTTAATAATAGAGTAGGTAGTATTGAGGCAAGTTTTCTACTATAATAAAATCCTGCGTCCTGATTTATGCCTGTATTTTCAGACACATCTTGTGAAAGTTTCTCAAATTTCACAAGTCACATCCAGCTCTTAGTTTTCATTATAGCAAAAAATAGTCTAGTCTCTATAGTGTATTCTGTCAGCAGTGAATTACTTCCACTTTTTATATCTTTGGTGTAAAACTGAAGCATTAGTGTGAGTGAGAATTACATATAACTGCCAGTATAGTGGAACATACTATAGTGTGTAACACAATTGTAAATAAGTTAACCATGTGGAAGGAGAGCTGCACATCTCTCAGCTGCTGCTCATGTTTTCTGTGGAAGCTCCTCCAGGAATTTGCTGTTGCTCTTTTGAAATAGCTGCTGTGCAGTACACATGATACAAGATGTTTGAGCTGATTTAAATACAAATCCTTCAGTGAAATTGCATATTGTGTATGTCAGCGTGGAATTTAGATAAATGCCTTTATCCACCATGCTTTACCAAATTCTTCGAAGTATGTGCTGCCTTGTTAATTAATGGAGATTTGAGCAAGATTGGTTAATGTTCTGTACTCCCACAGTATAAGAAGTTGACATCTTTGAAATGAGTGACTGGTGTATAATTCAGGATATATACTACTATGAGTACAGACTTCAGAAATCTTGTAAAGTCAGTGTACATTTCTGGAAATGTCTCAGAACTAAATACTTGATTAACATAAACCAACTTGAAAGTCTTGTGTTTTCTAATTCTTCTTAATCTCAGTTTAGTTTCTCAGGAGATTTACATCACTTTTTTAAGGCACCTTTGTAGTAAGAAAGTAGTATTCTGAAATTTATATATGAGAAATGAAAGGCAAATTTCATAGTGCATAGGTCATTCACAGTATCTTAGATCGTATTTTTGTGAATGTTTTTCTATCAGTGTCATATATTCATTTTACATTTTTTTTAATGAGAACATTTGGTCAAATGATGGGTTTCTGTTAAAACTAAACAAAGCAGATAGCTGTATAAAAGTCTGCCCAATGGCTATCATCAATAACCAGGTAATTTAGCAAATTAATGTGGAGTATTGCAGTCTTCCGTGCATGTTTTCCTGATGATGGCAGAACAAGGAGGAAAAGCAGGGATGGAGAAAATTAATTTCTGTGTTGTGGATATCAATTGACAACCCTTTTTAGTGATCTCTGTTATTAAAAGGGTAGACTTGTAATGCAAATAAAGCTTGTAGTCCTCTCACCCAGGAGTTTGTAGAATATATTAAAATACTCTGTCAAAGAATTAATATAACTTTAGATACTGCATAATTACTCACCTGTGTTGATTGGTGCCATACAAGTACTTCATCTTCTTCGGAGAAACGTGTCCCCAAAATACATGTAGTAAGCCTAGAGGAAGTGAATGTTTGCAGCTATAATTTGTATTCGTCAATGTAGCATCTGCAAAGAAGTCAAGACATTGAACTGTCATTAAAAATGCAAATTAATTCTTATCTTTTCCAAACACTTGATAGTGGATGAGCTGTGATAAGACTGGCTATTTGCTACACAGTGCATAAGTCTGCAAGCTGTGTCAATGAGAGAGGGTTGTTGTAGGATCATTTAAGCTGATGCAAGCGGTAATGCAATTCCCCAAACCTGGACCTCTATTAAGCTGTGTACTCTCTCTCATCAGAACTGTCTAGGTCTTTCACGTGTTGGTAAACATCATTTCATTCACTGAAATTGTTTCTGAGGTGGGTGCCATCCCAAGGTCAATTGATGTCTAATACACAGTAGAAGCATCTCACATGATCCTGGGTGATGTGTAAGTAGGAAAAGGTGAAGTTGCTGCTCATGAATTTAATAAGAAAAATGGTTTGTTAGAAATTGAAATGGAAGAGGTTTTTAAAGAAAGCTGTTTTATTATGGGTCCACTATAGATAATTATGTATGTGCCCTTTAGAGTTTTAGAAAAGACTGAAGATTTATGCGATTACACTACCTCTTAAATAAATGCAAGATTTAATAGGTCCTGGCACAGTGGAGGATGATATAAATGAGATGATATTATGAGACCTTTCCTCTGCATGGGTTAGTGCCTAATAATGTTACAAACACAGCTTTAGTTGCATCTAGGAAAGAGTACTAGGCTGGAGATTCTTTTAGCCTCTTCTAGTTAATGGTTATTTCAGGGTTTTATTTCTCCATTGGTTATGTGGTTAGTCTGGTGATAGATCTGACTTGTCAAACAGCCTTAGTTCACTACTCCTTCTGGACTAAATGGATGAATCTGTTATTTGCTGTGTTTTGAACTACATGTTGGTTTAGGTCTCATCTTTCACCTAGTATTGCCTTGATGGAACAGTCTATTTTAAAGAAATGGTTGTTTCAGACTCTTTAAGTAGATCCTTAGCTTCTGCTTGGACAGCCTCTTGCTATGGGTTTCTTGCACCTGAAGTGACCAGCTCACTTTCCAGTTCCTCAGAGAAAAACAAGTATTCTAGAAAAACAAGGTTCTACCTTGACTCCCAATTTACATTTAAGGATGCGAGTCTGCCTTGGACTTAAGAGTTGAAGTCTTAGATAAACACAGGTTTTAAGCAGGGGGCTGTGATTTTGTCAAAATCAACCTGTTCATGTGATTGTGATATGACTTTTAGTTGTCCTCTTTCCTTCTGGAAAATGAAAACGCCACCTTCATGAGATGCTTTGAGGTCTTCCTGGATAGTCAGAGGGTTCTCTCAGCAGCACTCTGTCCAGTCTTTCATCTGAGAAATAGTTGTTTTCTGTAGAGGGTGTAGCAGTAAGTTGAGACAAACGCTATTGGTTGAAAATACTAATACAATTTTGTCAATTAATGTAAATGCCTTTCTGCTCTCCAGGAAGGTGGGGCAGGGAAGGAAAAACAGCCCTTCAGCACTTTTCACCCTAATTGAGAAATGTTCCTTCTTGATTCCAGAGTATCTGATCATCAGGATATGCTTGTTGCACAGGTGCTCATGGACAGTATGTTTGTTAAAAAACAGCCAGCTTGGAGATCACTCAGGCCACTGGCTCAAATAAGTCCAGGGTCTCAGCTGAATTTGCCCAAGCCTGGCAGTTCCCAGTCCACGCAGGGAACTGACAACTAAAGTCTGGGGTGTGCACAGAGGCAGAGCCCTGGTACCCAGTTGCACCACAGTTATAATTTCCTCTTTGTTTCACAGTTGTAATTTAAGCTCTAGATCTGGACACGTATATTTTCCTGAAAATGCACATCCTACATTAGCACTGTAGGGAAGTAGGATAAGACAGCCGCACAGCAAAGACCTTGAAAATACATAGATACGTTAAAATCATTGCCACATCTGTGGCGAACACTTCTCTCTGTCCTGGAGGATGGAGGCACAAGTTGCAGTAAAATGGGCCTCATTCACATTTCTGAAAATGTTTTCAGTTCCTTCCTTTGAGGTTTTTTGTTTGTCTTCCAGTTAACAACCTTGCCTAAGACAGGCTCAGATATTTTTTTAAATGAGGCCCTAGTAGAAAATATACCATGGGGCCACTGTCAGGGAGGACTGGTATCTAGCCATTCAAAAGTTTACCTTTATCTTTATTGCAGCTGTGGATAACATAAGCTCTTAAGCTTAAAGCTCATCCTTAAAGGTGGCAAGTCTGTGGAAACCTGTCTGTAAGAGGTTCCTAAATGTGGAACGTGCCTCCTAGATGTTCTAGGAAAGTGAATTCACCTGAAATAGTACGTTACATTAGGACTTACATTGGAAATTAAAGATTTCATGTTTTTCTAACAGGCTCTCTCATCTTGGAATTTTTAGGAGCACATCTTATTTTTCATCTTCATTATAGGTGGGGAACTCACTTGTGAGAAGTGCAAAGAAGGGGATAGGGATAAATAGTACAAAACGTTCCACTATTAGCCTTATAATGGTGATGTGAAAGAAAGTGACAAAATTTTGCTGGATTTTCCTTTTCTATAGATGACTCTACACCAACTGATTTATTTTTAAGGAAACTCTTGTGGTTAACAGACAGGAAGAACTGATACTGCCTGGCTTCATTTGAGTCAAGGCACTGGAAGATGCGGAGACTGCAGAGCCTAGGACATAGGGTTTACAGAATAGCCAAGAGCTATGTTGAATCCTGGAATCCATGCTGGGTTTCTAAAGTAGGACATTTTGTGTATTTAAGGTGAGAAGTAGGCTGCACTAAGGAAGTTTTCATAAGGATAACATTCTCCGTCTTCTCTCATGTGCATTAATCAATTCAATAGCTAAGCCATTATTATTGGCCACTTTGTGGATGATGAAAGTACTGCTGTCTTTAGTCCTTTAGACTCAAAACTATTGACATCTTTATTTAGGAAGAGCACTATTCCCTCTGACCTTCTATGTAGCACAAAACCATCACTAATTGAACTTTATACATCATGCAAGGCAGTCTTTGTTTAAGTACAAGATGAGAAAACCAGGAATGTATATTAGCAATGAGCAGTGAGGTAGTACCTGTTGTGAATAAAACAGTAGTAAAGGAGATACTCCATTTTATTCTCCCAGTCAACAGGTCTGCCCTCAACCTGTATTGTGATGTTTCTCATATATAAATAAAGGTGATTATGTAGTTTCTCAAAATGTCCCTTGGATTAGAGACTGTCCCCATTTTTCTAAATAGAAACAGGATATAATATCAGTGTGATTCCTAAGAAAATCCGCATCAAAAACACATTGCAGAAAAATGAGATTCAGTGCAAGTATTAAGTAATGCTAACTGACAAGCGTGCCCATGTTACAACCTGGAAAGCCTTTAGGGATGGTACTGAAAAAAAAAGGAAAAACAAACAATGTTATTAAATTGCAGGTGAATGTTGTGTTATCCTTTGGCACACTGTCCCACCCATAAAATGGGCCTCTGTGAGTGACACTTTGAGAAACCTTTTGTGAAGACTTCTAGGGCACGTTTCGGTATTGCCTCCATTGGTTTTTGGGGAAGGAGAATCCGTTATCAGAAACACATAATTAGAACATTATCTGTTTCTACCTTTTCACATTTATGGACTGGTGATGTTGGAATGTTTTCCTTTCTAGTGTCTCAGTGACAAGAAAGATGTCTTTAGAGGATCATTATTATTTAGGTGTTATATATCAAACATTGTATAGATGGTGAGCAACTGGGCAAAATCTACTGTCTGGCATATTTTGTAAAGAAAGTGACAGCGATAGGACACTGGTAATTCCATATTATGACCATCAGTCACAATACTGACAGTACATCACTGCACTGATGAGAGGAGAGCTGTCTCATCAAGAACTAAGGAGAAAACTTAGTTCCAGGTTATTTGTTGGTTCCATCGGATAAACCAACAAGGTTATATATTGTAACTAAAGCAATACCAGACAAAAGCATTGTCAGAGACTGGTAGTATTATAAAAGGTCATAGTTAGATTATATACTAGTGGAATGTCAATAGTACATAAAGCACTGTAGTAATTACCATTCTTGTTAATAAAATGTCCATCTGCAGAATAGTGATTAATTTATGACCCAAATGTTATTGCAACTAATTAACATAATGCTCTGGAAAACTGCAGAAGTAACTGTCATACAGAAATGATTCTTTATAGCTTGGAGAATGTCTTGTAATGTTTTGGTGGTTACTTATTGTCATCAGCTCCCTACAATTAGAACAGAATGCTTGCTTTTGGTCCTGTGACACTGATGCCATATTATGTGCAAGTTATCCTTCTGCCTCCTTGATATCACGGAATGGTTGAGGTTGGAAGGGACCTCTCAAATAGAGCAACCTAGAGGCAATTGTCCATAACCATGTCCAGATGGCTCTTAAATATATCTAAGAATGGGGATGCTGCAACCTCTCTGGGCAACCTGTGCCAGTACTCGCTCTCCCTCACAGTAAAGAAGTGTTTCCTGGTGTTCATACAGCACTTCCTGTGTTTCAGTTTTTGCCCATTGGCTCTTGTTCTATCCTTGGGCACCACTGAAAAGAGCCCAGCTCCATCTTCTTTGTACCCTCCCATCAGGTATTTATATAGATGAATAAGGTGCCCCCTGAGCCTTCTCCAGGCTGAACAGTTACAGCTCTTGTGGCTGTTGACTTCCTTATTACAAGGCTATGCCCTTTGGGTGCCACTTGTAAACTTGAAACACTAATTTACAAGGCAAATGGTGCTTGAATTGAATGGTAAAATATTGCAAAAAGCATATAATATCTTACAAAGCATTGCTCATGGTTTCTTTTCACATTATTCTAGACAGTTATCCTAACCAACATTATTTATTTGAGTAGAAAAGCTGATTACGTATCCTTCTTAATGGTCATCTAGAATTAAAATTTGTATATAATGTACTATTACATCTTCTACAGCTTATCTGTTTTTCTTGTCATATTTGTGACTAGGCAATATAATCTGATCAAGGACCAGTTACCATGTTTATTATTGACCACTTGGTTCAATAATATTTGGAAAGGAGGTTCAGAATGGTATATGCCACTGGTTCTTGATTCCATTGCAACTTCTCAGGTTTTGAATAGTTAAGCAAACTTTGGGCTTAACGATCCCTTTTTGTTTTGGACATGTTGGGTCAAAACCTCATCTGAGTAGGTGAGTGTATCCATTCAGCCTTAAGTATCATGTTTCTTCATGTAAAGGCAATCTTTGCTTACACCTGCATAGATATAAGAGTTGGGATCTTGAAAGAAAGACGATAAATGGCTGACCTTGTGTATCATTTAAATTGCTTGATTGTATCAATATTGATATATATTACAGATTTTCCTGATATTCAGAAATAGAATTTTAATCAGTTAAGTTTGGACAGGGTACTAAAGTGTTTTGGTTTTGTTTCAATGCAGCTCAGTACCAGAGCATTTCTCTTCTACTCCTGTGGTACCTGACATATTGATTGCTAGCCTACTTTTGCAGCTATAGGCAGAATGTCTTAGTTTGATCAACGGCAGATTTTAAATTATGTTATTCATGGGCTGTTTTTTTTTTTTTTCTTTTTGCTTGGCTTGTCCATTTTCTCCTTTTCTTCCCTTGCTACATACAGAGGGGCTTCAGTACCACTAAGTGCTTACCTGCGTCACATATATCCAAATCTAAAGGCAGCTGAGGAGTCATGAGTTATCCATGCAGAAACAAAGCAGTAGTAAGCTGTGACAAGAGTTGCGTTATAAATTGTGACTTGTTACTCAGGTGTCGTGCTACATCAGATAATTGATAATCTGATGCCTCTCCCATCCTGCACCCTAGGTTACAAATAACTGATGTACTGAATATCTCCTGTAAAAAACCCCTAGATGTGGGTATTCAATGGGAAGAATATGTTTCATTATTACCTTTCCACCCTGTACTCCATTGAATCTCTTGTGACAATTGTCATTTATGTACTGCATTTTTTTTCCATTTCGCATGGAGTTTTAAGTCCTGCATCTGAAGTGGAATAACCCCATCCAACAGTACTGGCTGGGGCTGCCTGGATAGAAGGCAGCTCAGGGGACCCGATGGAGGGCAGGTGAGACATGAGCCAGCAGTGACAGAATTTTGTAACTTACTCTATTTGTATGTCTAATGCATTTGCTCTTTAAAACATTTTAACCAGGTTTTTCGGACAGGCCAGCGGCTGTCTCAAGTTTTAGATTTACAACTAAGGACATATGAGAGGCCTGAGTTTTGTGGAGATAATACTCAACACAGGTACAGATACACAAGTTCCATTTCTTTGGAGTTTCTTAAGTAGTGCTTTGGACTGAATGCTTTTAGGGGTCTCAAAACTTTATATACAAGCAAAAGCTTAGGTAAATGAAGCCATGGCAATAAGCATCTATTTTAAGAATACTCGGAGTGTTAATTTGTAAGAGAGACAGCATGCAGCTTTCTGTCGCATCAGGATTTATTATATTTTTCCTATGGAAGGAAATATAATACAACCCTTGTTTGCATATCAGGGGAATGAAATCTAAAAGTAAAGAGAAGACAGGGCTCCGATTCTGGCAGTTCATTGGCAAGTTTTGCCTTTTGGATTCTGCCGGAAGGGTGGGACCCAACATCTGTACAGTAGTGATAAAATTGATTTGTATTCCTCCAATGTAAGAGGGCAACTGTATTGTGTATACATTCTTGTATATATA
>NW_010142057.1:0-961 GCF_000699245.1 Pterocles gutturalis
AAACCGGCCCCTTCTGCAGCCTGGAGCAGGTTTCTCTTGTGATGCTGCTGCAAGATGGATGAATGCTGTTGCACAACGAGAGATGGGCAAAACCCAGAGTCACGATAATAGTTAATAGATAGGAAACTGGACCAGTTACTGATCAAGCCATGAGCTGGGGGGCTGCTGTGGCCAGTGGGAGCACAATCGGGGTGCAGCAGCAGCGGGGTGTCTCTGCCCTGGCAGCAGCACCCCGTGAAATGCAGCAGAGCTGGAGGCAGCGGTGATGTGAGCCCCTCCTACACCCTCACACAGGGAGAAATCAGCAGCGGACACAGCTTGAGAAATCAAATGTGCTCACAGCATCTGAAAATCTGTCACTATTTGCAGCTCGGTATTTTTTCCCAGTGCTGTTTACACACCAGAGAAGGTCAGCGCTGTCTGCTCAAAAGGAGCAGCTCTAGCCTCGGGAGAGGAGCTTTTTCTATTCCGGTTTCCTATCTGTTAACTATTATTGCTTTGCACGTGACTCTTGGCTTTGCCTGGAATCAGATGCATAACGAGCTGGTGAAGCCATTTCAGAAATCTGAGCAATGCTGTCATCTTCCGAAATAACTCCAGGGGCACTCAGAAACACGGCGGTGATTAAAATAGGCACAGTGCTCGACTCGCCTGAATGCTCCAGCTCCCCAGAGATGTAGGGCACGGTGCCTGCTTGGGAACGCGCTGGAACCGTGCGGACCTGAGGGCGGCTGTGCCAGCTCAGGCCGGGGAAGCATCTCCCCAGCAGAGACGATCTGAGGGTTGCGTGGGAAGGTGGAGGCACAGAGCGATGCTGCGGCAGTGGCTGGGGAGGAGAAGCAGATGGCAGCATTTATCCGGCCAGGCAGAGATGCGCTGCTGTGTGGGATAAGGGATGGGGAGGCCGTGTCATGCAGTGAAGGTTTAGATACCTCCTGCCTGGAGAGAGGCTGGAGGGGGC
>NW_010142057.1:1058-3097 GCF_000699245.1 Pterocles gutturalis
CCTTGGCCCTGCCCTGCCCTGGGGCTGCACAAGAGCAGCAGTAAAGGCAAGGCATGCCTGCTCCCGTGAGGAAATGAGGGATTGGGAGTGTATTGTCTTAAGCATTAATGCTAATGCAGTCTGAATAATTATTCAGTCAACAGTAATTGTTTACAGAGGAATAATTTGCAGCGCTCATAAATAGCTGCGGTCAGGCTGCAAATGCAGCGTGTCAAAAGGAAGCAGCAGCCATGTGGGACATGCTCAGGTTTGTCTGGTGTGCAGATGAATCCTTAATGTATTATAAATTTTATGTGTTCAACATGGAAACACCATGGGGTTTTCTCTGATATTGTGAATCTACATAAGTTAGGGGTTATGGAAATACCTCCTGTTCCAGCTAGCTCCACCACAGCACCGCTGGCTGCTGCGTACAACCCTGTTAGCCCAGAGCGATGCCACCCTGCTGCCAGCCTTCGCCGGGTGCTCCCCACATTGCAAACCCCACTTAGCATCCAAAATCAGGGATACTTCAGGGCAGGCACAGAGATTACAGAAACCACAGAGAATTAGCGGCCGGTAAATGGCTTGGGCAGTCACGGAGCAAATTCACTGTAGGGGAAGAAGCAGTCCCCGTTCTCCCAAGTGACCCCTCTGAAAGCACTCAGTGCATTTCCCTGCAGCCTCCTAAACCACGCTTTCAGCTATTAAATAAAGAGCAGCGTGTGGGAAACGAGGTCGGAGAGATTCCTGTAAAGTGAAAACAGATGCTGAGGAGCCGGCGGAGCAGAGGAGGAGTACCGCAGTCCAAGGGGGAGAAGGAGCGAGTCTTCGAATAGCTGAGAAACCCCCTCTCGTGCAGACGCTTTGTTCTTGTGCAAACAGCTTGTCTGACATGGCCTCAACCAGGCAGGGGCTGGGGGGGAGCAGCACCGAGGGGCTGCTGTGACACTGCTGTGGGGCAGCCGGGCTCCTGCTTGTGTGCGGTCACATCACACCCACCCTGTGTGACACTGCCACCCAGCACGGCCATCGCCAGAGCTCCTAGGCTGAAGGGATCCTCGTCCTCAGTGGCACTGCTGTGTCACCCTCCCAGCATCCATCTCGAGCTGGGAATTCAGAAAACACGTGATAATTGACAGTTTTGTAACTCTGTACTGTTTGCGCAGCGCTTGGATCATGTGGGAGCTTGCTTATCGACATGACAAAGCAAAAGCTGTTTTGCAAGTGCATTTGCTGAGTCAGCAGAGTGTCCTCCAAGGTGTGCCGTGCCCAGGAGCTCGTGTGCCGCTCGGCTGGAGCATGGCATGGCGATGCTCTGCCCATTGCCTGGGGCTCACTCTCCTGCCTGCAACTGCCCTGGAGTGGCTGGAGCTGGTGACTGTGTCCATCAGGGTCACATCCCACTGGCCTGATAACATCTGGGAAAAAAATTATCTTTGTCAGCTCTTGAAATGGCTCTTGACCCATTTCAGCCTGCTCAATGTGACCGCACATACCCACGGAGCGGGACAGAGGGTGGCCCGGTGTGATGCTCACTTGAAACCATACTGATTTATGGGATTTAGAGAATTGTGGCAGTCACTTCCCAGCTCCTGGCAGTGGTGTGTGAACTTTTCCCCTCCTGAGCAGAGCTGGGCAGACAAGCATTCAGCGTGATTATTTTTCAGGCAATCGTGTTTGTGGTAGGAATTCCACAAAAGAGATGGAGCTGAGGTGCCTGCCTGTAGCATGCGTGTGAGGATTTGGGATAAACACCCCCCTAAATAAACCTACTCCACTGGAGTCAGCTTTCCCAAGACCATCCACTGCTCACCAAGGACTTAAGTGATTTTACCGGATGAAATGTCACTCCAGACAGGTAAGACCCACCACCTTGGCCCCCCAGCTGGCTGGTCACTGGCACACGCTGTCACAGCTCTGCAGAAGGAGCAGAGGCATCGAGGCACCCTGCAGAGCTCTGCACCCAGGAGCAGCATCCGTGCCATGGGGCAGCACCACCCATCCTGCATCCCTGGCCCCTCAGCTTTTGGGTCAGGGCACAGCAATGGGGGTCAGGG
>NW_010142058.1:0-213 GCF_000699245.1 Pterocles gutturalis
GGACACCCCAGGACCCCCCCTTCCCAGGGGATTTGGCGCTGGGGTTGTGCCCCCACAGGGGGTGCAGGAGAAGGGGGGTGCTCTGCAATCCAGACTCTCCCTGGTCCTGTCCCCTTGGCCACCCATCACCTGCCCGGACCTTGGGGCTTGTCCCAGTCCCCCAGCTGGGATGGGAGCAGGAGGGAGTGGTGGCTGAGACGTGTCACCAACGCG
>NW_010142058.1:393-1142 GCF_000699245.1 Pterocles gutturalis
GGGGGGTGGCTGGGATGGGGGCTGTGAGACTTTCCCATCCCCATCCCCATCCCAGTTCAGCTAGTTGTCTTTTGCTGACTGTGCTTCTGAAGGAGCATCAGGGGAGCAGACCCTGGGGGGAGCAGGGTCCAAGATGCACAGTGCAGGATGCATGGTGCAGGTTGCAGGGTGCATGGTAGAGTCTGCACGGTGCATGATGCAGTGCCCAGTGCATAGTGCATGGTATAGTGTGCGCGGTGCATGGAGCAGTTTGCTTGGTGCATGGTGCAGTTTGCACGGTGCAAGGTGGATGGCACAGTGTGCATAGTGCATGGTGCAGGTTGCACAGTGCATGGTGCAGGGTGCATGGCACAGGCTGCACAGTGCATGGTGCAGTGTGCATGTTGCATGGTGCCATTTGCAGGGTGCCTGGTGCAGGGTGCATGGTGCCGTTGGCACAGTGCAGGATGCATGGTGCAGTTTGCACAGTGCATGGTACAGGGTGCACGGTGAAGTTTGCAGTGTGCATGGTGCAGTTTGCAGGGTGGATGGCGCAGTTTGCACAGTGCAGGGTGCATGGTGCCGTTTGAACAGCGCATGGTACAGTGTGCACGGTGCATGGTGCAGTTTGCAGGGTGCATGGTGCCTGGTGCAGGGTGCATGGTGCCTGGTGCAGGGTGCGTGGTGCCGTTTGCACAGAGCAGGGTGCATGGTGCAGTTTGCACAGTGCATGGTACAGCGTACACGGTGCAGGGTGAAGTTTGCAGAGT
>NW_010142058.1:1173-1664 GCF_000699245.1 Pterocles gutturalis
ATGGCGGGGGGCTGGGTACAGGAGGCAGGGCCCCCAGCCACACAGAGCCACTGTCCCTGGCCCTGGGCACAGATTTGGGGCTCCACAGCCGGTGACACGAGGCAGCAGCATCCCCCCGAGATGTCCCTCAGGTTTATTTTCTTCCCTGGGCTTTCCAACAGCTCAAAGTTAAAAGCGATTGAACTTTATTTTTTTTTCTCCATCGAGCTCCCTTCCTGGGAGCAGCGCAATTAGCGCTAACGAGCTGGTGGTAATTACAGCAGGAGGCCACAGAGGACTGATGGCTGGTGGCCGGGTAAAAAAAGTTGTGGTGGCCCCTGGCCCCCCCGGGCTGGCTGCCAAGGGGCCAATTAGTGACTTGCCTCCGCTGAGGCTCCGCTGGGGATTTTGCACCAGTTTCCTGGTTGGAGTCAGCGCTGGTGGCACTGGGGGGTGTGACTGTCACCGCGTCCCCTTGGTCATTGCACTGCAGGAAGACACCTGGCTGCAGG
>NW_010142058.1:1905-5397 GCF_000699245.1 Pterocles gutturalis
CGGGGGTGTTTGCTCCAGTGCCCCGTCCCCTGGGTCTGCAGGGCAGCTGCCTGGGATGAAAACCAGCAAAAAAATCCAAACTTCTCAGAGGTGTGTGAGAATGAGAGCCCCCCCACCCATCCTCCAAAGCCAGTCCCAGGGGTGGGACGTTTTTGGGGGCTGAAAACACCACCCTAAAATGGGAAAACCTGTTCCAGTGGCACCCCAGCACCCACTGCCAGGAGCTGGAGTTGGGGAGGTGGTGCCAAAAGGGACCTTTTGTGCTGCAGAATCCCAAGAAGGGTTTTTGCTACAGCCACATAAGGAACCGCTGCTCAGGAGCGTTAATTAAGCTGGGATTAAAATATAAGTTTATTTCCAGCGTGGCCTTGGCTATGGTGGGAAGGGAGGGTGCAGGCTCAGGGCTGGTGCAGGCAGGAGGTGAATGGGGAAGGAGAAGGGTGGGAGCTGGGGTCTGTGCCCAACCTGGGACCCCAGAGCCAGGGCTGGGCTTGCAAGGAGCAGGATCATAGAAACCCACAAGGGTTTGGGTGGGAAGGGACCTTCCAGTGCCACCCCCTGCCATGGGCAGGGACACCTCTCACTAGCCCAGGTTGCCCAAAACCTCATCCAGCCTGGCCTTGAACCCCTCCAGGGATGGGGCATCCACAGCTTCTCTGGGCACCCTGGGCCAGCGCCTCAGGACAGGCTGAACGCTCAGGATGGGCTGTAAAAGCTTTTGGTTTGTTTGCGTCAAGAGCCTCCTTGGCCACGTGCACGCTCCTCCAGCTCTTCCACTCCATCCTCCCCAGCATGGCCAGGGCTGGGTACCACTGTCGCGACACTGCTGGGTACCTGCAGGGGTCTGTGGGCAGCGAGGGTCTCCCAGCCCCCTGCCCATCTCCGAACAGCCCTGCTCGTGGGCACCGACCCCTGCCCAGCACTTGCAGGGTTAAACTGTTGTTTGCTTTGGACACTTCACCCGGAGAAAAATTAAAAATTAGCGAGTGAGCTGTGGCTAATAGCCAGCAGTGCCCTGAGGCTAATTACTCAGCAGCTCCCTGTTGCTCCTGGCTGCTGTGCAGGTGAACACGGGAAAGTGGCACTTCCTGGGGCTCCTGCTGTCACCCATGGACAAACCCGCATGGGGGGACGCTGCTCCGTGGCCGGGAGCAATGGGGGAATCACTCCGGTGTCACAGGCAGAGCTCTGGTGACAGGGACACCCCGAGCCCCCCGCTGTCACAGCCCCACTGCTTGGGGGCTGTTTGGAGAGGGGACCCTGCAGAGCTCAGCTGGGACAGGGGTGGCCTTTGCCTGTCCCTTGGGTGTCCCCTTGGGCTACCCAGGGAGGTGGTTGAGTCACCGTCCCTGGAGGTGTTCAAGAAACGTGTAGATGTGGTGCTTAGGGACATGGTTTAGTGAGTTAGGTGGTGTTGGGTTGGACTTGATGATCCTTGAGGTCTTTTCCAACCTTAATGATTCTATTCTATTCTATTCTATTCCCTTGCACTGAGCCACCCACGTGATGGCAGACCATGTGCTTCGTTAGCAAAGGGGGCTCCTGCCCACCTTCACATGGTGATGGGGTGGATGCTGCCCCCCACCAACAGTCAGGACCCCCCAACTAGCCGGGACGTGGACCACCAGCCATGTTTTATCGCTGGGTTTACATTTGTGGGGCACAGAGAGCAGATCCCTTGCTTCACAACGCCCCGTCCTGCCCACAGCTGGGTCACTGGGAGTTTTCTCCATGAAATCACAGGTACTGGGGGGCACATCCTGACCGGTGCTGGTGGGATGGCTGCTCAGCCAGGACCAACCTTGCCATGGTTGGGTGGTCCACATGTACATGGAGGAGCGGCTGGTTCACCCGATGGGTGTGTTGGTGACTGGGGATGTGGGTGGGCTGGAGAAATGGGCCAGCAGGAACCTCCTGAAGTTCATCGAGGGGAGATTGAGATGAGATATTAGGGAGAAATGTTTTCCTGTGCGGGGGGCGAGGCAGCGGCCCAGGGTGCCCAGAGAAGCTGTGGATGCCCCATCCCTGGGGGGCTTCGAGGCCAGGTTCCCCTTCCAGTCACTGCAGAGAGGTGGACATTTCTGGGGGACAACTCATTGCACTTCACACCTATTCTAGGGTGGGCTCAATGATTTTCTGGCGCTGCCTCCCTCTCTCAGCATCTGACCTGTCTTTATCAGCTTGGGAGGTGCGGAGGCCTGCCAACTGCCCCAGCACTTTGAAGATCCCTTCCTGGATCTGCTTCATCTTTATGCCATAAATGAGGGGGTTGAGCATGGGAGGCACCGTCAAATAGAAATCAGACACCAGGACTTGGACGTGGGGTGCCAAGCTGAACGAGAACATCTGCAGGTACATGGAGAGCAGGCCACTGACGTAAAACAGCAGTATGATGGCAACGTGGGACCCGCAGGTCCTGAGGGCCTTGAGACGAGCCTCTTGGGATGGCAGCCTCGCCACAGACCTGAGGATCATCCCATAGGAGAAGGTGATGAAGACAGAGTCTGCCCCCACCAGCAGCGTTGCCATGATGAGGCTGTAGAGATCACTGACGGATGGGTTGGCGCAGGCCAGCTCCACCACGGCCATGTGTTCGCAGTAGGAATGGGGGATGACCCTGGTTTTGCAGTAGGGTAGGCTGGTGAGGAGACACATCAACGGTGTCATGACACCGGCTCCCCTGGCCAGGGACAGCAGTCCTATCTGGATGGTCCTTGAGCTTGTCAGGATGGTGCTGTATCTCAGGGGGTTGCAGATGGCTATGTACCGGTCAAAGGACATTGCCAGGAGCACCCCGGACTCCACTGCCGTGAACGTGTGGATGAAGAACATCTGGATGAAACAAGCCTCAAAACCAATCTCTCTTGAGTCCCACCAGAATACACCCAGCATTTTGGGAACCACAGCAGTTGAGAAGATGAGGTCAATGACAGCCAACATGGAAATGAAATAGTACATAGGCTCGTGGAGGCTTTTGTCCAGCCTCACAGCGAGAAGGACCATGCTATTGCCCAGCAAGGTCATGATGTATGTAAAGCAGAAGGGGATGGAGATCCACACATGGAGAGCTTCCAGGCCAGGGATGCCCGTCAGGAGAAAAGGCAAAGCGTTGGTGTTGGAATCGTTGGCGGTTGACATGGCACAGGAGGGCCAAGCCGCATCTTTGTTCCCGACTTTAGTTTCCTGTAACAGTGACAGAAAAGTTCGGATTTTGCTGCCGTCAGTTTGATCATAAAACTGTCCACACTGTGGTTCTCAACATCATAGAATTTTGTTGTATTTATTTGGGGAAAAACTTTCAAAACCCAGTCAGGCATTTAACCGGATGCTGTGGCCAGTGCTTTCCATAGGACACACCACTGGAGACTCCTAGTTGTTCTTTTGCTTGCATGGGGCCACCTTCCCTTTTGCTTCTCCTTCCAGCCCCTCGGATTTACCTCTAGCTTTTGCCGTATGTGTGTCTGTCTGAAGGCTGGCACTGTGGTGTCCCTG
>NW_010142058.1:5410-5685 GCF_000699245.1 Pterocles gutturalis
TGGTGGCTTCCAGCCACTGTTGCCACCATCAGTGAGCAGAAGTGGGGCATTGTCGTGGTTTGGCTTTGTCTGGGAGCCAAACACCGCGCAGCCGCTCGCTCACCCTCCCAACTCCCGGGGAATGGGGGAGAGAATTAAAGGGGTGAGACTCCTGGGGTGAGATAAGAACAATTTAATAACTAAACTACAACAATATTGGGAATAATAATAATGATTACAATAATAGTAATATATACAAAGATACAGATGAGTGACACACAGTGGCACTGCTCACC
>NW_010142059.1:0-250 GCF_000699245.1 Pterocles gutturalis
GCCGGGGGGAGCGGCCCGGCGGTACCGGGAGCAGCGGCGTGAGGACCCCGGCGGAGCTTCTCGCACACGGTCGCGGTTATGCCCGCGCCGTGGGAGGGCTTCATTTCACAGCCTTGAGGGCGAGGAAATGCACAGGAAATGGTTTATTGCGAAGTTTTGCCCCTTTGAAGTTTGGCGGCGGGGGAGCAGTCCGATCCCATGTATGTGACCCCACAGCCCTGTTTCCACACCCACCCCTGGGGCCGGCCGC
>NW_010142059.1:281-27845 GCF_000699245.1 Pterocles gutturalis
CGCTCTTCCACGTTTTACGTCTCGTTGTGACCACGGGATAAGTTCCTTCAACTGTAGAGTTTTGCGAACCACTTAATCCAGGTGGGGTCCGTGAGGGCCTGTCTGCATCGTGCTGAAACCTCGGCTCGTAAGCATCGGCGTCTGCCAGAGTTACCGCCTTCAGAGAGTGGCTTGGTAGGAATTTGTTTCTGGAAAAAGAGATTGATGTATGCCTGCACTTCACAGGGACAGCGTGTACATAGGCTGGTTGTAAGTGCAACACCAGTCAAATCACGCTGAAGTGGCTTTTTAGGGTTTTGTTTGCCTGTTGGTTGTTGCAAATTCTGTAAAGAGGAGTAGAGAAACTGTCAGAAAGGCATATGGGGAAATACTCTCATTTTTAAATAATATTTTTAAAACTATATCTTACTTACCCTTTTTCCCAAGGAGCACAAGAGGACAATAGTTTGACCTCATAGGTGAAAGAACGTTTACAGCAAAACTGCAAAATGAAATAATGAGAAATAACAAATATTTTTATTTTTGTGTTTTCTGATACCTGTTTACAGTATACTGGTGAATATTGTGAGAACTACCAGCACATTAGGTCTTTAAAAATACATGATGTGGTTTTAAATAACATGCAAAGCCTGCCATACATCCTTTGACAGTAGTCACCTGAGCACTCTAACAGCAGTTACAACATGCCAGCAAATTACAATAATAAAATAGTGATCAAAGTGTAATACTAAAGCTTTTTTCCTACAGAGGCTTAAGCATATGTTTAAACACGCGGTAGTTTAGTTGAGGAAGGCTTAAACCAAGGCTATTCGTGCAACTTTTCAAGTCTGAGATAGGTTTGTGGAATAAAAATGCCTCAAATGCATTTAAGAGTAATTATAATTAACCCGCTAATTTATTAAGTAATGTAAGGCCTTTGTGAAGCACGGGGAAATTACATTGTTAATACAATGTTTCTGTTACATTAGGAATACTGTTAAAGTAGCTGAAGATAATAATAGGTGACTATTAATGAGGCTGTGTGAGTGTTACATTTCGCCTCCTGGTGGCTGTTTTCTTTTTTTCAGCTTAGTGTTAGAAATGCAGCGTAAACCTTACGCTGGCCTGGCAGGACAGAGGAAGCTGGGACGGAATTGGAAGGTAGGGCAATTTAGCAGACAGAGATCTTTGGCCTTCACCCAGTGTACAACAACGTATTTTACAAATCGTAAGGGTGCAGAGAAGAATCTGTAAAAGCAGTGAAATAGTTTGTTGTAAAGCAACAGACAAACTAGATCGTTTCTTCCCATATCTGTCAGTCGCTGTTAAATTCCAGGGACCCAAAATATACCTCAGTGTGTAGTGTTAGTCCATGAAGAATTGTTTCCCATTCCAGCTGTGCTTAGTTGATGGTCAGTGGTCATGAAAGTTAATCATCCTTATGGCAACATTGTAAATCATATAATTAGAGGAGGTCATTTAATAATTATCTTCTCATGTATCAATGGTTTGAATGAACATACAGGATAAACACACTGCCTGTAAACTCCTCAGACAACCTGAGCCCCAGAACCCTAAAAGAAATATAAAAAAATAAAGCGCTTCTGTGGAAAAGACCAAAGCCATAAGCAAAACCATGTACCACAGGAAGAGAGCCAAAAAGATCGACAGTGTCAGTAATTAGGTCCTAGAATAGAAGGAAATTTAAGTAAAATTCACAGATGATTTGAGGAAGTGACTGATATCCTAAGCTAGAAAGGAAGGCAGAAAATAACTCTAAGTGGTCCCAGATGGTTTGACCAGAGGGAGATTTCTTCCTCTTTCTTGGTGGTAGTTAGTAGTTCCTAGGACCAGAAACTTTAATCGGTATGTAGTTGTGAGTCTATAAGATTCATTTAACTTGAATGCAAGATCAGATGAGAGGTAAGTGTTCCACATAAAAAAATGAAGGTGATCTTCACTTAGGCATAGTATGAATGATTGACAAGACGTGGGATTTCTTTAGTCATTCCTGCGTAAGCTTTGCTGGTTGAAGGAGATTACATCTGCTTACAAAGGCAGACTGACTCTTTATAATAGCATTAGCCATATTATGTATTAGTTCTGTGACATGAAATCTGTGGGTTACAACACTAATTTCAAGGTTATATTTTCAACGTATGAAAGTTTCCCTTACAGAATTGAGTGGATTGTAAACACTATGTTATTTGGAGATTATTCTAGAGTGGTGGTGTATCTGTTTTCAGACATATGCTGTTGTTTGTTGTTTTTTTTTTAAAGCACATACTTCCAAGCAATTCATTTTCTTACAGCATGGTGAAAAAACGTTGTTATTTTGAGATATCCATATCAATGTGGAGCTCCTCTACGTAGTGCAATAGAGGTTTTAAGTCAAGCAGGACTGGCCTTGGTAACTCCGAGGTCCAGCCTTGGTTTGTCAGCTGCAACAAAACAGCTTTGAGTCACTGCTGCCGAGTCCTAAACTGTCAGGAGAGGGCGCAGCCTTCCTAGAAGTCTCAAATTGAAAAGTATCGTGGTGTGTCGAGATGATTCAGAAAGGCTGTCTCCCAAAAACCCGTGTGGTCCGGAGGCTCAGACACTCCTCCTGGGTTGGGAATTGAGGATGACAGGGAAAACTTGTTATGGTCTGCATCCAAGTCCTTCATAAAACTTAGTCATTTTATAGGGAAACAATTTAGCTTTTTATTTCTCATTTTGAAGTTTATGATGTGGTTCCTGAATGCAACTTTTAGTTATACCATAAGCTGTACTATATATTGTGTAGTGTAATGCAGAATATCTTTTGAAATATGATGGATCACTAGCTGTGGATAGTGCAGTTCATTTTTTCCTGGGTTTTTTTTTGTTTGTTTGTTTTGGGGTTTTTTTCCAAAATATGTGCAGTACAACATGGCTTCTGGCAGTGCAGGCTTTTTCTGCTTCCCTGCTCAGTGTCTGGTAAAGAAACTTAGTGTAATTAAAGACTAGATGAATCTTCAAACTTCAAGCAGTTTGCTTCCTTCTCTGCTGAGTCTGGCAGTGCTGTTCATCAGAAACTAGGCAGTCCTTTTCCTGAGAAATTGTGATGCTTGATTTTTTTTTAATTCACAATGGAATTTGACATTTGAAGGTTTGAAATTATCCATAGAATGAATTTTAAATGGTTTTTAGACCTACCAGATCATTTCATTTCACTAATGCCAAAGGCTTTCATTTGTGCTATTGTCAATGCAATGCTAACTAATTTAAATTTTTCTGTGGAAATGAAATATAAAGAAATCAAGCAAATTAAAAACCAGGAAATAAAATTCCAAACTTAAATTGCAATTTAACTTCACAGAATGTTTTGACTTTTTTCCTTCCTGTCATGAAACTGAATTGGCACATTTCTCTGAAATGTTTTTAATTCAGTAAAGCTGCATTTATCTTCTACCATCATAGCTGAAATAACCCCTACTACTGCATTATCAAGCGGAAAGAGCTTCTCTGACTGAATTCAACAATCAACGTAAAAAGCTTTACAGTAAAATTGTTTGTGGCTGTGATTTCATAAGGTGGGCATTATCAAAACTAGCTGAATGAGTATTGTGTGCTTTCTGTTGGCTTTGAAATGGCCAACACTTAGTAAAAGAAAAAATGTGCAGTTACTGTTAGTTAAGTTAAATAAAGCTGCAGCTGAGCAAAGAATGAACTAAGCAGCCTGGTACTAACCTCCACTGCTGATCTGTCCTTTGGCATCACAAGGTGGTAAGACAGATCTATGAGCAGCTGATGCTTGTTTCTTAGCTCAGCGGTTGGTGCCCCAAGCCCATCCAGAATCAACGCAGACTGCCCAGCTCTTCCACAGGGCACTACGGAGCTCTTCTCTGCATTAGTGTTGAAGGAGCCAGGAGTGCCTCTTGGCCTCAGCGCATTCCCTTGGGAAGAGCCTATCTGGGTCAGTGAGCTGGCTGTGCAGCAAAGATCCTGAGGATCCCCATACCCTGCAGTTCAAAAAGTGTCTGAATTAATTCCTGCTCCGTGTGGTCTTCACATGTCTCTCTACTGGCAGTGAAAGGAACTTGCTGAGCCTGCCCTCCCCGTGCTAGGTGTTAGCTGTTATGATAACCCCCATGTGGCGGTCCCTGTTTCTTCTCAAATCTGTTCAGTGGCACTGAGGTGCTCTTCAGAACATCTCAAATGTCAAAATGTCAAAAGTCTTCTGCATCACTGCTACTTCCATTAGCATTGGCCTCTGGGCATGCAGAATGACCAGGCACTGGTTTCCCTTGTTTTGGGGATCCAACAAAGGTGTCTTAACTTTTCCCAGTTCTTCAAGGAAGGAACTGTCTCCATCTGTTCTAGTTGCAATGACATAAAATATGAAACATTGTAACATATGTTTTAGATGGAACATAAAAATCTTCTGTTTGGAGTGAAAATTTGTTATTACTTTTTACAAATCTCCCTAGCTATCCTTACTGCATTCATAGTTACAAAAGGAAGAAGGCATTACTACATCAGCAGCCCATTCTCTTGTGATTCATGAGCCATTAAAAATCCCAGCATTCTCCTTAAACAATCCTAAATGTGTTAACTACAAAGAACCCTGTATAGTTACAAAAAACAGATGAAGTTATTTTAGGTAGATCTTAGAAATCTCCTGCATCTGAAGGTTAGGTAGGTTCTTTGATTTTTGGCTCAGGCTTGTTTGGGCAAGGGTAGGGTTGCTGACACTCAGCAGTGTGTGTTGAGAGGGTTTTTTGGGTTGGTTTTTTTTGTTGTTGTTTCTTCTAAGGACCTTCTTTCTGAGCCTGGACCATGTCTGCAGACGATTTGGAGCATCTAATGAATATGCAGGCTCACATTCTTGCTATACAAGGGCTACTCAGTGGATTAACCAGCTCATGCATGTCAAAACAGCCCCATTTTACCTGCCGTGGTCTAGACCACATCCTCAAAGTGGCAGAAGTTGATGACTTAAGTGTGGCAATACTATGCATACACCTGGCCTCAACATATTTTTATATGCAACTCATCAGCAGCATGTGCACAGTGTATTGTAGTGCATGTACATTTTAATGACAGCAAGGCATGTCAGCAGGAGGCGATAGACGCACCAATGTAGCTGGCAAAAACTGGCAAGCTGTCAGCAGTGTTGGTGTGTTCAGGTGTGAAGGATGTATAACAAACTTTAAGATGAGTGCAGACTGAAAACAATCTGACTTCAGCTCTAATTTAACTGTGTTACTCAGGCAAGTAGGAGAGGAGAAAAACAGCTGACAAATGTAGCAACCCAGCAAGCTGTGGACAGCCAAAATGGTGTACAGTCAACACATACTGTTTCCTCACAGGGCCAACAATACTTCTTTCTTCTAGAAAGTGGTAATGTGTGAGTAGCTCAATGGTCAGCAAGAAAGCAAGATTTCTAGCTCTCTCAGTAGCAGAGCAAAGCTTCCCTGTGTGACTAATAATTTTTTTTCAATATGGGCTCTAAATGCAGAAAACCAATTAAAAAAAAAATCAGTTATTAATTTAAAGACAGTTCCTTGCCTTTAAGAGGCCTGGCTTGTGAGTTTTGTACATTTAAGATGAAAAGTGCTAAAAATGCTTGAAGGCCATTATTCTGCTTTGGTGACCCAATTTATGTATTGGACAAAGGTGAGTTGATTTCCATAGTCATCCTCCTTGATTGTGCATCAGCTCCTCTCTGTGATGACAGGAGTCAAGAGCCACCAAACACCCTTGTAGATCAGCCGGTAGGAAATTCTGAGGTACAAGCTACTAACTCTGTGTATGTGATGGACACTATTACAGCAGTTGCTTGCATACTGAGCTGTTCAGGGTAATAAGATATGTGCCCATAATCTCTATTAACATCTATTTTAAGGCTTTTTCATTTCTAAGGCATTTCAGAGGATTTTGTGTTTTCTTTGGGTTTTTTTTTAAGGAACACTGAAACTTGCCTCTACAGTTGTTTTTTATATAGGTAAGAAGACCTGCAATATCATGTGGTAATTGCACAAGTTCATTTCACATCTATAGGTCAACACAATCAGTAAAATTTGGGTGCCTAGTTTGGATGTTTTGGACACGTTTTCCTCATGAAACAATGCTGTATGACTGGCAGTGATGCATATCAATAAAGATAATTTGAGATTTTTCTCCCAAGATCATGCCCTTTTCTCTTTCTAGTGAATGGCGAAATGTAAAATGTAGGCAAAAATAGGATTCGGTTCCAGGTTTTAAAATGGAAATGGCTGAGTTTTTTCTGGGTTAATGACAACTTCTGTCTCAAATGCAACTGCTGTACAAGGGAAGTGGTTCCTTTTGCAGATCTCTGTTAAAATCCTTCTCATTGTCTTTCAGACGCATATCTGATGTCTGTTTTCAGTACCACATATGTCATATTTTTCTGCAGTGGGTTTGCTTTCTTGGTCTTTGTTCATTGAGATGGAAAGCATCTGGGATGTAGGCACATAGCAAGGGTAGATCTCAGAAAAACAGGATTGCTTTCTGGAAAGCTCTTATGCGATAAATGTATGTAATTGACTTATCTGGTGGTCCTAGACTACCTGACAGAGTTGTTGTCATAGGTAAGTTATAAATAACAAGACAGAATCTACATAGAAGATGCCATGCTTCAAGTAGCCAAAATGTTTTTGAATGCTAACAGAAGTACCATCTGCCCCAGCTGTCCTGGAGTCTTACATGCAATAGCCCTTGGCTGCACCAGCAGTCAGGATGAGACCCTCAAGACAGAGGGGTCTCTTGGTCTCCATGTGGTCCCCTGCTGTTGTCTCACAAGCAGAAAGAAGCAAGACTGAACCCCTGACATTTGTACCAAGAACAGGCAGAATGTGGGAAGGAGCAGGCAGAAGGGAACGTGGAGAGCTGGTCAGAGGGAAACAGCAGGGTAGCAAAGGCAAGCACAAAGATAGCAGGGCAGATGAGGAGATGAGAAGTCCAACCTCTACCCCTTCAATATCCAGGATCAGTCAGAGATCTATTGACAGCAGCTGAACCAGCTCTGTTGCCAGGAGGAGAGCTAGGAAAGATGAGATTAGGTAAATCCAGGTGCCTGAGAAATCTGTTTAAATTCACCAGGCTCTAAGTAGGAACCCTCTCTCTAAATCATGCCTAGCTGTGTTTCAGTGCTGGGAAAAGGGTGCTGTCTCTGAGCCAGCCCTTGGGTTCTAGTAAGTGAATATGATCCCAGCAGGCTTATGTGGTGTCACTGATGTGCTCTGCATGAGCACTTGCCAGCGAGCGCTTCTTGCTGTTCCCTGCACCAGTGGTACAGTCTAAGTGCAGCCTGTGTCATTTCAAGGGAGACAATGTGCATCTTAGCAGTGAGCTGCAGCCACCCCATCTCTAACCTTATTGAACTCGAGGGGTGTGCATTAGTAGTGAATTTGGCTCATGGATTTCAGTTTTTAACCACGGAACTGAAAAAAGTTTAATAAGCACAAAACCCTTATTAGTTCATAGGGTCTAGCACTTGTTGCAAGGAGCTTCAATTCCCACTGTAGCCAAGAGAGGGCTGTTTTCAGAGCACCAGCTTGGGCTCTGTACCCTCAGCTGGTCAAAGAGGGATCTGAGATCAAATCTAGATGTTGAGGAATTCTCATGCCCCCATTCTTCCATATACAGAGTGCTAGTGAGTTGGAAACATGGCTCCAGATGGAACCAAAAGCATGAAGACCTGCCTCTCCCAACACAAGCTAATTGCCAGATGTTTCAAAGGAGCAACATTGTCTCGATTTCCCTGCATTTATGGAAGTGTTTATAATGCAGGCCACAGGGTATTTGCTGTCTGCTTGGTCAGATGCAAGTCAGCAGTTCAGTGGATTTAAATGAACACTGATGGTGACCTACAATTGGTTTGCATGGAAATGGCATTGGGCCAATTGCCCAGTTGTGGAATGTTATGTGAGCAGAGCAGATATAATTAGTTCCAAATTTGGCCACAATCCATATTTATCCATATTTTGCTGCAAAGGGGCTTGTCTCCTTCGGCAAGAAGTCCCCTGGGCAGAGAGCATATTCTCAGTAACTCACTGTTTACCCCGTACTGGGCTGAGTTTCCAACAAATCCTTCTTTGTGGAGGAGTCAAGATGCATGACCCTTGCTAGTGATGCAGCCATCTCCCAAAATCAAACCTCTTGTTTCCTCAGCAGCCTGTCTCACTTGGGAAGTGTTGCAGCCTATGAGATCATTCACAGTTCTCTGAGCAGCAACTAATTCTTGACACAAAACCTGTTGGCAACAGCCTGGATTTTCCGAGGAGTGAAGATTCCTGTGCATATCATCACGTGGAGCAGGATGGAGTTTCAGGAGCCCTGCAGAGATCTCTCACCAGTCAGGTGCTTGTTCTGCTTATTCAAAGAGATGGTGGGATGTTAACCAGCTTTCGTTCAAAAATAACATAGGCATTTTAGCAGATGTCTGCTCCCCCTCTAGCATGTCCTGTTGTACTTTTTGGGATCTTTTTACCTGAATTGTGCTGATGGAACTCGATTACTATTACATGGCCCTTTGCAGGGTCATTTCAGGGATGAGGAAGATGTAAACTGAACCTGCTGGGGTAGCTGTTGTTCATAGCCAGCCAGTCTGGGGTAGATGGTAATCCACTTTGTGGCTGCAGAGCCATGAGTCTTCTGGCCTTTTTGCCCATATAAATGTCTTCAGATGCAGTTTGACAGCAGGTGACATTGAGAAGATTTTTCCACTCTGGAGTTCTACACCATCAAGACATGCTTAAATTACCCTACTGGCTGCGCCTTCAGAGCGGCCTGTGTTACTTATGCATCTCTGGGTTTGGCTGACAATTTATACGCTGTTACTAGCTAGGCCACTTCTCTGGAGAGACCTCTTTTCTCAGTCTGACAGAGATGCAGGCAGACAGAGATACAGCTCTACGGTACCTGAAAAAACCCGGGGTGATAACCCTCTACAAAGCGTGACAAAGAGTCACTGCCTGCACAGGTTTGCCTTGGGGCTGGTTTGCTTTTACAGAGCTGGACCAGTTCCTCCTGAGTCATATTCCGTTATATATGCAAGCTACTGTGGTGCCTTTAATTCAGTTTAAGAGTGGATCAGATAGGTTTCTTCCCCCTTCACAATTATAACCCTGTTATTGCTCTGTTTGTTAATGTGTATTCTGGTAGCATTGCACAGCTACAAGCATGCCCCAGGGCCTGGTGCAGTAAGTGTCTGTGGTGTGTTTTTCTTTCTTGATTGTGTAGAAAGAGTCATCACTGCATTATAAACTTATCTCTTCAGCTTCTCAAGGCTTGTTCTTGCCTGTGGGAAAGCTTCATGCACGAAAAGCAAAGTGTCAGGCCTGGCTTTCTGTGGGATGGGCTGGGCCGTTACACCCTGAGCTGAAAGATGACTGTTTTTGCACTGGGACTGATATAAGGAAGCAGATAGCAGTAGGTCAGAGCTGTGGTGGACCCAGTCTAATGCTTGCCTTAGGTAAGGCTCTGCAGTGGTCTCCAAGTTTCCCTTGGAAGTCAAAACTTGGTTAGAGAAAATATGATGGTAAATGAGTGAGTCCCATGAAGAACAAGAAATAATCTCTGCAGCTGTGGCAAGTAGTGCTAGTGTGTGGGAAATATACAGAATTTGTGTGAGCTTTTGAGTACTGGTTTTATTCCTGTTAGTCTTTTTGGCTAATCTAGTACCTTGATGTTGAATTCAACCATTTCACATCCCAGGAAGCAAACATCACCATCACAGGACCTTCTCTGGTGAACAAAGGTGCTGATTGCATTTCCCATTGCACTGGTATTGCTTAGCTATGAAAAAACAGAATCACTGTTTTACCAAGGCAATGGTTGCTAGAAGAGAGGGGTCTCCCAAGGAATTGTAGGTGGTAAGTTGCTCTGTCAGTAGAATGCAACAAGCTGCAGTGATATCTACCTAAGGCTTTGAACTCATTGGTATTAAAAGCATTTTGAAGGTCAGGAATAAATCTCTGTGTGACTGCCTGTATGTATATACACTTTTCTTGCAAAGGACAAAAAGAAAATAATGTCTGCTTTTTTGGTGATTAACATTGTTTGTCTGCATGAAGATTGCTTTCTCTGAGACTTTTGTGCATGGTCTTTTACAGCTAATGGGCTGCTCTTGTGTAAAATTCCTTTAGAGGATACGCCAGAGGAGACAGCTGCAATTAAAACCCAGAAGACTGTGTCCCAGTCCTTTGTTGACATCTCCTTCTTTGACTTCTGTTGCCTTTAAATTACATCCTCAGTGCTGTCACCCTGTCAGAGTAGGACCACCCTTGCCTAGATCTTTGCCTATGGAAGTTTTAGTATAGCCCTAACTTAGGAATCTGAGGGTTTTCCCCTCATTTCCTTGGGGTGTATTAAAATTGATTATCCTCATATGAAGAGTATAAAATAGGCAGAAGTAAAAAGGAAAAAAAAATATTCGGGCTCTGAATTGCCAAGCTCCAAATACCTCACCCTCCTGAATCCTATTGGCAATTTAAAAATGCCTGTAAATGCAAAGTCTTGTGTCTCTGATGTCTTCAGGTTTAACAAAATAGATGAACAGATATCATTGTCCCTCTGTTTTTGTAGTCCGTCAGTCTTTAGCCCCAAATCTTTGCCCAGCCTCTAGCTGGACAAAGTAGACAAGGAATTTGAAGTGAGTAAGAACACATCAGGACTCCTGAGTTTAGCTGAGACTGCATATACAAATAATATTGTCTTAGAAAATGAAAACCCTGTGTCCTGCATCTGCTGAGCAAGGGGTTTCATGCCCATGTTTTTTTCTTGCGCACTGGCAGTTTCACAGAGCAGGATGCATTCTGACTGCGGTTAAATAAGCAGCTGGAGGGCTGTTATCTCTGTGCAGAGCCATGGGCCTGTTCGCTTTCTGGTTCCAGGCACTCTGCCCATTCCCCCTCCTTTGTAAAGGCTGCAGCCTTATGGGGGGCTGAGCACTCTTGCTCACATCATAGCTGCGACTGAGCTCTACAAATTATTTCTGTCCCATTCATCCAGAGGTGGTCACTTAATTATTAATACCTGATATTTATAGCTTTTGGTAAAGCACTCCGAAACACCTGTCAGACTGACTTGGACTTTGTGTAGCCAGTGATCATTCACCCATCTTTGGCATTCAGACATTTTGGAGTGAAAAAATGTAGACTATGCACAAAACTGGCAACCCAAAACAGCTCAGAAGAGATTTGTTTGCTGCTGTAACCTCCTCAACATCAGTAGAGTACCAGCATTGTTTCCTCTGCATTCAAGAGTAGGACACCACTAAGAAATGAAAGTTGAATACCAAAATATTTAGCACTCCCAGTGCTGGTTGCAAAGAAAACCACCAGCCAAGAGCTATTTAGTAGCTTGGGTTCTGAGAAGGTGCTGTTCTGTGTCTTCCTTTATAGGCTGGTACTGAACAGTTCAAAAAAGATGGGGATTAAAAAATTGCCCTGTTCAGTCTAAGCAAAATGATAAATCTGCTCGTTTGAAATACAATTCTGTTTTATCTGGCTTTGCTTTTGGTGGAAGGGGAGGTACAGGGTGTTTTCCTATTGGCATGTGTTTCTGGCAACACAGGACCTCCTTGAAAGCCACTGAAAGTTCCAATAACCAGTAACTACTTTGGATCTGGCTTATAGGAAGCTCTGCTCTCAGCAATATGGAAAGTTATTAAAAAAAAAAAAAAAGTCACATGTTTATAGAGCCCTTTCCACATCATTTAGCATTTCTAGTTGAGAGAGGGTATTCTGTTTCTTACTCCTATGGGTAAAAGATGTTTGCATCACTTGTAGGATGCTGAAGAGGGATGTTGTGCAGGTGCTGCTCTAAGTGCCTCAGTTCCTTCCAGGGCTTTTTATTCAGATCTCTTTCCAAGCCTGACAGGACAGGTGAACCCCTGTGGAAGTAGAATTGCAAGTGTCCTCTTCGTTGTGTGAGTGATGCATAACCCTCTGCCTTTATCACTGAAAGCCTTTGCTGTTCTTCACTTTCTTAGGGTGGTAGTTTCCTTCCTGTTAGCAGGTGCTTAAAGAAATATCTGGAGTCACCTATCTGTGGCCTGTTGTTTCCAGCTCTCTCTTTTTTTTTAACTTTAAACACAGGGTGTGTACGTGTGTGAAGGGGAGATCAGGCATCTACATTTGTGTGTTTGGGAGAGGGCAAGTGAGCTCAAGGTCCCTTTATAAACATTGTAGCTAAGGCCCCTGGAAGACCATTCAGGGCATAAAAATTGTCTCCGCTAAATCATCCTCTGGAGAAGAGTGTCTATTTCCACTGCCTAAATACAGAACCCACAGACCAGACTGAATTACCACAGCTGAGATTAGATACTGCAGAAGGTGGCACGAGTACCTCTGGAGTTTCAGCTACTACTCACCCACTAAAACGCTTCCAGTTTTCCCATTAATGTGCAGCCACTCAGCTGGCCTAAGCAAAAAAAAGCCGTCTTTGCAGAAAACTGTATACTAAGCATCAGTCTTTATTGCACCAAATAGCTCTTTTAAATCCTCACCCTGGGAAGCTGTTGACACATGTTCGAGTCACTCTACCACCGTCTCTCAATAAATGTGTGCGTAATTGTGTTTGTGTATACTAGTTACATGTTGCTGTGGAAGTTTTGGCATGCTGATATATATCTGTATGCCAGCCGTCACAGCCTGTGGCTTCATGGCCATATATGGAAGTTCACCTGTGAAGGTATCCAGAATTTCCCTTTGGATCTGCTTGAAGTCTAAACCAAGCAGCTCAGAAGAGGGCAAGTGGAGCTGCTTATGTGCCTGAAATGGGTGTCAGTCTCTGGCAGTGAAAATGGTGGCCTCCCATTTGAAACCTGGCTCATTATCACCCGGAATTTTATGAAGGACGTTTCTCCCTGCCATACCCTCTCCAGAAAAAGATGTTCCCTGTGGTGTGATATGCCCTGAGAGACCAGGTCTGGCTACTCCCTTCCAGCATTGCAAGTAGAAAAAGGTGTCTGGAACATGAAGGAGGCCACAAAAATTATTTGCAGGCTGGCCAGCAGCAGGTGGGAACAGGCTGAGGAGCTGGAGGTCTATTTGTTCTGGTGCCGTGGCTATGTAGATTCAGTGTCTAAAATCCCTTGTGGAGAGAGAATGACAAGGAGGGAGTCATTGCCTGCAGTTAACTAGGGGAGGGTTCCTGGAGGCCAGGTGTAGAAAAGCTTGAAAGCACACATTTCAGCATAATTAGAGGCTTTTCTGAAATGAAGATATAACTTGATATGCAAAGTCTGTACACTTGGATTTCATGTTGCATTACACCCCCTGGAATAGGCCTTTATCTTACGTTTATATCAGGATGTTGGGCAATATACCACCACCTGCAATTTATTTGACTGTGGTTAATTCTTATAGTGTGGATTGAAGCCATGTTTTAGAAAAGTTTCCAGTCTGTTATTTGGTTATCAGGTTGAAAAGGTCTGTGTACCTTGAAGGTACATGATGAAAGTGTATAGAAAGCTAAATGATACTGAGAAGGTAGCTTAGGGTCTTTATCCACCTATTAAAGGATAAAAGGACATATAATCAGTCAGAAGAGTGGTACACTGAATGCAGACAGGAATTTTCTTTGCATGGAATATATTGCCATTCATGAACAATATCAGCTTGCGTAAACATAACAGGATTCTGAAAAAGATCAGGCATGTAATGGCCTCCAACACCAATTGCAGTCACTGCAATATCCGTGATAAATACATAAATCTCAAGACTATTGAATAGGCTTCAGACCAATTCTACTTAAAGAAAATTGAAAGAAAAATCTGGTGGGGGCAGGCTATGCTATAGCAGTCTCCCACAGCATCCCTTGTGCTGTCCTCCAAAACGCATTCCAGTTAGCACAGCCAAAGACTCTGAACTATTCGGACTGACATTTTTATCAAGTGTAATAGTCACCATGCTCCTGTGATGGTCTGTGATCATCAATTTATTTATATTGGATACAGCAACTGCCTAATGGATTATATCGGTCATTCTGACACCTACCTGAATGACTGCTGAATGCTTCAAGTGTATACTAGGTATTTCTTCTACAAGTCAACCCATATTGTGCTCTTCTTGGGACGGTTCTTTGTGGAAAAGTTCAGACCTTGATCAGTCCTGTACAACTCCTGTCTAAACCAGACCAATGACAGGACTGTTAACATGGCTGATATTATTCCCAGAGAGTCTGAAACAGCTTCTTCTGCTTTCTGAGACATGTAAATGCCTTATGAGACACACAAGTTCCCAACAGATGCTGTTGCACATCTGCTCTGTACAGGCAGCTCCTGGTTACCTCCCAACCAACTTTCTTTACAGGCATCTTGTTCCTACCAGCTGTATGCCCACATGTGTACAGTTTTGTGCACAAACTTGCACTTTGGCAATCTTGATGAGATTTAGTGAGCCAGGGACCTCTGCACCATGCCCTGTCATGCAATACAGGTACCCCAAACACTGCCCACTGGCAGCTGAGACCCAGGACCTAGCTCTTGAAGAATTTCTATAGATGGCTATCAGTTCTCTGCACTGGTACAGAGATGTAATTTCATGTGTTACAGGACCAGGTAAGGCAGGAGAGATATGGACACTCTGACCTGCAAATGCATCATCTCTTTATCCTGGAAAGTGAGTTGACCAGTTTCCCTTTCACGCTGGCCAGCATAAGCCACACAGCTCGCAGAGGATGCTCTTAGAGGTAAAAACGCTGTGCTTGTCAGTTGTTGAACTTCTGAGCTGTCCATTGCTGCCCTTTCCTCCTACCCCAAGCAGTGAAATGATTGCTGGCACTGTCCAGGAATTTGTCTGTTGGCATTTTAATATGCATGTGTACCATCATCCAATTGCTACGATTACACTGTGGGAATCTTGTTTCTAAAAATACACCAATCTCTGCTGCTCTCCAACACTAGCATGAGATAATGTATCATGTTCCCTAGTTGCCACAGGATGAAGGTAATCAATACAGCTGGTAATACATAAAGACAACAATTGTAATTACAGCTGATTTCCCTTTCACTTAAAAACATCATCTCCTAGCCTGCATTATCACAGCTTCATCTGTACAATGCATTAAAACAATCATGTGCTTCCCTTTGCTAAATAGAATCCTTTCATTTTGCCTGAGAGCATCTTTGGAATAGCTCAAAGAAATTAGGTTTACTATGGGAACCCTAAACCCGTTCATACTCTAGCAGGTGCTCAGTTGCTATCAATCAGTGTGCTTCCACTGAAATCAAGAGAGATCTACCTGTTTGCATTGCTCAGGATGTGATTGCTCTATTTTGTATAGGGAAATGTGTGTGCACATCATCTTTTGAATTCAAGGTGCAGCAAACAACTCCTTGCTAAGAAATCTGATCTTTCGTGCTCCAGCTTCTCTTCTGCATTATTTAAATTGCAGATGAAAGCACTGTAAGTCAGTGGAGGCTGCAAAAAATTGACAGAATGCCATTCAATTTTTACTAATTTAAAAAAAAAAAAAAGTATTTTGGAAGAATTCTGCATTACAAATAGCCCCTGTGATCCCAGAGGAGTTACTCAGTGTATGGCGTTACTCAACCTTACTGTTGAATATTCTAGCGCAAAATAAGTGTTTGCCTGGTAAGCAAATGTGGGGTCTTGGGAGTCTGAACTTCAGTGTTGTAGCCAAAAGTCGCAGTGATGAGACGTTAAGTGTGTGCAAATCAGTATATTCCAAACTACAGCACTGATTGCTCAGAAACTGTTATTACATCCCTGTTCTTCCCTTTCCCTGCCCACAGAATAACAGCAGTAATACTGTAAATGGCAAGAAGCATTCATGAATTAACATGAATTGTAAAGTTTGTCAGTCTTTGAAGTTCTTCAGTGAGTGGTTCTAAATAAAGTACACCTTGGTCAGTGTCTGCAGAGGACACATAAAGCTCTGAAACCACAGGAGAATTCCTCTGGCTGTGGGGTTTCCAGCAAAGGTCCTCTTGTGGAGAGGACTTGCCACCCCTGAGAAAAGGCAGCAGAAACAGAGGGGAATGGGTGTGGAAGCTGTGTTCTGCACCCGCACAATAATCCAGAGCTACTACCAGCTTTTCCCCTCAGAATCAATGAGCCACTGTAGCTCATTCTATCTTTCTTTGAAAAGCGGGGTGTAAAAGGAACCCCAATATCCTCATTGTGGCCTTTGTACTTTTAAATTAAAATATTTCATTTTCTCCTGGAGATTGTAGTGAATCTGTTGCTTTTTCAAGAATGTTTCTTCTACCTAGAGCCATGTTCTGTCCTTAGTCCTGGCCTGGATCTCTTCTAGACAGTGATTATCTTTCCCATTGAACAGAAAATTTCTTAGAGAGCAGCCAGGAAAGAATCCTCTTTGCTTCTTCGAGCACACAGTGCTGGAGCTGCTACTGTAGCTTGTCATACATTACAATACTGTCAGCACTGGCTTTTCTCCCATCACAAGGGTTTCTGGAGCCAGCCAAAGGCAGAGCCACTGAGCACCCTCGGAAACCTCCAGCATCTCCATCAGTGCTTGGCGACAGCCTGCTCCACAGCATGGAGCTCTGCCTCTCTGCTCGATTGGACCAACACCTGCCCACAGCCTCTGGGCACCAAGGGAGCAGGGCTCTGCTGTTAGGATCAGATTGCTAATATGGAAATCCTCCTTTTTTCTCTGCTGCCGGGATTTACTGTTCAGCTTCAGTGAAGTTTTTCTAATTAACCAGGCTTTTGCTCCTACCTGTAAGAGTCACAAGGAAGCCCTGTTCTGCAAACCACGAGCCAGCGTAGCTCGGTTTTGCCGTCGATTCTGACTGCTGGGAGAGACTGGCAGGTCTCCTTCTGCCAGCCGGGAAGAGAGCTGCTGGAAGACACTTCCTTCTCAGGGTCTTTCACAGAATGACCCCCTGCCCCAGCATCACAGCCCTGGTCTAGCAAAGCACCAGTGTGGAAACTGAAGCCTTAAAACCTGAACAGGATGAGAAATGTGTAACCTTTGGAGAATGCTGGAGCCGACGTGATGTTTCAGAGCCAGCCTCTATTCTTAGAGGAGTGGTGAAAGTCATAATTTAAAAATAAGATCCAATGCAGTGCTCGCAGAGTTGTATTTGTGGTATTCCTGTGAGTAAATCCCTTGACATGAATTGGCGTGACTTCAAGCTCAGAAGCACTCCATCAAAATAAGGCCCAGCAGCTGTGAGGCGTCCGTAGCACTGATCTGAATGGGAGAGAAGTACACATGGTACTTGCTACGTCAGGTGCTCGCAATAGCATGGGTGACCACTTCCCTTCCTTTCCCCCAAAACTCATGCCTGTAGTTTAGTCAGTGTTACAGGTCAAACAAGAGCTCGTCAAGGGCCTGTACAAGAGTTAGCCCATGTAAGTGATGAAATTAGATGTATGTATTCCCCCTTTCGAAAATCCCCCCAGGTACTTATGCTACTGCTGTTCTGCTGTCTAGTGGCGAATAGATGCTGCCTTTACACCATTTACAGACATTTTTGACTGTTGTGTATATTTATCTCTGTCCTCCTCCTTATTTCTGGTTTGTATCTAGGGTGCCTAATACTGTGTTTTAACGAGGAGTCTCTTGATGAGTGTTTTGGGATCATGTATAGTTAACAAAGGGCCAACCTCTGTCAGGCTTTGAGCAGGGATGGCCATAGATCCGTGCTCATGGGTTAGAGCTAGGATGAACTGTGTGGGGGGCGTCTGATTCATCATCATTTTATCAGGAGAAAAACCACAGAATTAGCCGTATTCAAATCCTGTTCATTTGCTGCATCAGTGTTGTTTGGATTTTGAGGTTTCCCTTAGAAACCTCAGTCATTTTTTACAGCCACAACCGGATGTAGGGCATAATCCTTTCTCATTTGGGTCATACAGAATTCTTCCAATAGCTTTAATTGAAAGAAGCTGAGACCTTAAGTTTCCTCTTGCACTTACTCAGGTTAATCTGAACTTTAGTTAGGACCATGCCAACAAGTGAAACACTGCATCTCATAATAACATATCTCTGGAGCTCATCTGGTAGTTTTACTCACCATGTAACTCTAACCCAGGAATTCAGTCCCACCAGGGTGAACTGAAGCATGTGTGAGTTACACTGCTGATGCGCTGTTTTGTCCGAAAGCAATCAATCATCCATGTTGCATGGCCTGGCCGTAAGGTCTGAGTCGTGCCTGTTAACTTCTGAGTTTTACACTGCCCAGTGATGTCAGCAGGAGTCTTGCATGAGTAAGCAAGCTATTCTTTCCTCTAATGAAGTTATTTGATTGTTCTGTAGAGTGCATTTAAACTGCAAAGGAGTTTTACACAAGCTGCTACCAAAGCCATACATCTCATTCCAGAGATTCACACTGCAGTTTTATGAGGGAGTTAGCTACATCTGAAAAACAGTCAGAAGATAAAAGCCAGGAGTTAAAGAAGTGACAAGGGTGTGTAATGAGCATTAATAATTTGGATAGAAGACAGGACAAGCTAGTGTAGATTTCACTTTTTATTGTTATTTAAAGGTCTTTATGAAATTGGCACAACACATAAAAATAGATCTGTGGTGAATGATACATATTATTATTATTATTGCCAGGTTGTTTTGTGCACACCCTCACTTTTTAAAATCAGAAGGTAACGAATATAAGATATTTCATCGGCTAACTGCGAAACCAGTGTTACTGCACAGAGAGAGGCTGTGCTTTCTGTTGACTCTATCAAATGGATAAAGCAGACAGAAATAGTCCTCTATTCATACTTAAAAATAAACCCAAGTGAATGAAAGAACAGATTTTTAGAGTATGCCCCTGCTGAAAATGACTGGAGAGGGAAAGCTAGAAATACCCCTTTTCTTATGGACCTATTTCCATGAAAGTCAAAGGGATTTTTGCCATGGATTTTAAAAGCAGTAGGATATAGTTATTTGTTGACAGACAGATGGAGAGGCCTAGCAACAGAAGCTAGGGAGGACCTGTGGCAAAATGTGAGTTTATTATTTTGATCTTGCACATGCTGCTGAATCTACTTGCTGTAGTAATTGTGTATGTTCATAACAGCAGTGATTGCTGGGAGGAGCTGGGAGGGTGTATCAAAGCCAGATAAAGCGTCTGCAGCTCATTTTTTCTTCCCATTTGGGTTGGTCTTGCTTCTAACCCCACACACCATTCATTACAAAGTGACTTTTACCTGTACGCTTTCTGATCCACATGAGAAAATCTGAACAATACCCACAATTACAAAAAAATCTCACCAGGTCAGTAACTGTTTCTAGACTTGTGCAGTTTTTCTTCCTAACTTCTGTGCTTATCACAGGGAGCTGCCCCCAGCCTGACTCTTGTTCCTCATACTGTCATATCAATTCCAGGGGTGCTGGGAGGCTCCTTAGAGCTGCCACAAACTGTCTTGGCAGAATTGTGGTTCTGCAGTTTTCTGCATGGAAAGGTCACTGTAACCAGCCTCAGTGCAGGAAGCAGACTTCTGTGGGGAGCGCTTGTTGTGGATGGGAGGCAAGACAAGCCCTGCACCAGATACACGGCTTGAATGTCTGTGGGAAACAATACCTTAGTGATAGGGCTACTCCTAACTTTTCCTATTATTTATTTGGGATCCTCTTTTAAAGCAGGTGAGTAGGAACATGAACCCATTTGTGCCTTCCAAACTTGCAAGCAACATTGGTTTTTTTGCTGTGAGTCCTGGTATGGGGTTGCAGAAGGTGCCAGCTAATGATGTGGCAAATGCCCATCCCTGGGATAGTGTCACACAGCTCCACAGCCTGTGCTCTTGGCTGGCTCTGAAATAAATGTCCACTGCCTCCCTCTGAATTCGTGCTCTGTTAGGACTACAGCACCTCATGCTACCCCAGCACTACTACCACACTTGACAGCGCTGTGGCTACTCTGTTCTTGTTTCCTCCATAGTGAATAGTTTTAAATCCCAGAAGATAAAAATCTCAGTGCTGCTGCCTTACATTAAAATCTCAGGGCTTCAGTCTCAGCAGGAGAGTGACAGGGGTGGAAAGCTGGCACAGCAGAATGATGAATCAGGCTCTCCCTTTGGTTTTCACGCTGTTTACTCAAAACAGCCCTTGAGAAAGATGCTATGCCTCAAGCAGATGTCACATTCAACCGGTTTAGCAATATTACGCCTATTTCTTCTCAAGCTAGTCAAGGACGGGAGGGAAAATATAATATATGTTAGTGCAAGTTCACATAGACAACGTATGAATATTTAGTACAAAATGTTCTTTCAAGGTGGGGCAAACATTTCTAATTGTCACACAAAAAGAAGGTATTTTGTAACATTTCTAACAACCTGTCTGTGAAAAAGCGTTTATGTGAAATACGTTTAGACACAGACTACCTCACATGACACTGAAGGCTCTTTCTGAGTAGGCAATAACCTTTTTTTTTTTTTTTTTTTTTTTTTTTTAAACAGCTTTATCACAGCCAATTCCAAACTTAACTAAATAATTTGGTCATGGTATTTTGCTTGGGTTTTTTTGCTTTTTCCTCTTTGGAAAAAATAAAGCTATGTTAAGTTGAGTGATTCCACTCCACATGGGTTTTACCCATTCAAGGCTTCTTTCATTTCAGAATGAATTTCCTCATTCAGAGGAAACCATGGAAATATTCAACTAATAAATTCTAGCATAAGATTTCAAAAGTTAGCTTCCACACTCACGTAGTCCTGAAGAATTGCAGCTTCCAAGAAGCTCACAGATTACTTGTCCCTAATGAAAAACATTTTGAAAACCTGGCCCAATTTGGAAACAGGTTTATTTCAGATCTGGTAGGGCTTATATCCAAAATGAAGATCTGAATAATCCTTGAATTGTGGAGACCAGAGAATTCAGATACAAATTTTGTAACACAGTCTCCCATCTTAGACGTGTGAATTTGTCTCAAAGTCCAACCGAACAGAGAAGTTTAAGGCCTCAGTTTTCTCTGAGTTACACTGCACATCGCAGTGTTCAGCAGCAAGTGCTGAACACAGTAAGCTGATGTAAGCCAAACACGCATGGAACAGCCCTTGGATATGTAGACATCATCCTTCTTTTGCCTGCTATAGCATGGTACTACCCAAGAGGAAAAGATAAATAAAAATGCTTCCAAACTGGTGTTAGACAGACAAATAGATATGGAAGCCTTAACTGTGACTTTCTGCCCTTTCTCGAGCTCTCAGCCAAACCACAACCCATCAGAAGTGGGTTCACAGCCCTTCGTGCCTGGAAGCCTGTCTCAGAAACCACAACAGGGCAGGATCAGGTGGTGGGCACTGCGGTTGGTGGAGTTATGCAAAGGCAAAACCAAAATCAGGTTCAAAAAAGCATTTTCCCGAGACAGGAAACTACTAGAACAGGAACAAACAGGAGTGCCCTGTGCAGAGGGTGGGAACAGAGGCAAGGTGGTATCACCGGGCCCTTGCTCCTGATAGAGATGCCATCACGATGGTGCGTTGAGTTCATCTCAGCAGCCCTGGCCTAGGCACTGTGCTGTGCCAAGCCTGTGCAGAACAGGAGAAGTCCGAGGGCTGCACTAACCTATTCCTGCTAGCAGGAATCCCAAGCAGCTGAAAATTCAAGTCAGACAAATCGCTTTTTCAGGGCTACAGTAAAGGCACGGAGGGGAAATCTCTACTGGCGTTGTCCTGTTGTGGAGATCCCTTTTGGTTTTGTGCTACTGTAGGGTCATGGTGCTACTTAATCTCTCCAGCCTCCTACCTCTCACCCACTGGTCTAGTAGGACAGCCCCAGGCAATGGCGCTGCATCAGGAAACCTGGCTTTACATACCTAGTTGGAGAAAGCGCTAGGCGGGGAGGGTGCTAAATATCTCCAAATTGAACTCATCTTCTGCCTGCATCTGCTTTAGAACTATAGAGCATTTCCAAGCTGGAGAAAAATCCAAACACCTCATGTAGAAGCACCTTTCCCTTGGATTTTTATTATCATCATCCTTATTTTTAAGAATATATTTTGTACCAAAACACTGTCAACATTCTTTATACAATGGAAAATGACACAGTCATAATGTATCATGTAGAAGAGTAAAAACAGAGCAAGACAGGAACATTTCATATCAAGATTCAATCTGGAGTACAAACAGCATCTGACTTCAAAGCCACACACCAGATAAAAAGATCATCTGGAAAACAACAGGTCCTCTCTTAATTTCAAAAAAGGAGGAAGAGTCGGGGAATGTCAATGTTAAGGCTAAAAACTCCATTTTTAACTTGTATTTTATAGGTGGCAGCCCGATTCTTAACTCATCTGCAGCAGCAGCAACACGCCCCTGGCTTTACAAAGAGATCTGCACTTGCATGAAATAAGAATCAGGCTTCTATGCTCAGAGGACTCTGATTGACCTCAACAGGCTTTGGACTAGAGCCACAGTTGGAATTTCAGCTTGCAGTCTAAGGCTTCTTAACTGCAGGCCAAATTAGCACAAAATGAGGCTTTGCAACTGACTGGCATTCTACCCTTAACTTTGGATATTCCAGTTCTGGTTGCTTTAAACCACAGCTTTATTGCAGGCTTAACATAGTTGTGTTTGCAAGATTCTTCTCTCTCTCTCTCCTTTTTTTTTTTTTTTTTGTGCTACAAAGGATGTTTTTGTATTCTGTGTCTTAGAAAGTCCCTATATTACATGTTTTCAAAATTGCCTAAATATATGTTTATATCGTGATTAGAACTACTCAGAAAGACCTGCTATAGTCTATTGTGAGCAGCCAAGGAAAAAAGTGTATTTAGTCCTAAAGAAGTCAAGAAAAGTGGCCTTTTTCATTTATAGTGTAGCGCAATGAGTGTGTTTATACAGCTATACCTACTATTTAAAAAGCTACTTAAAAGGTTATTATTCATGTGCAGTAGCTGATTTTCAAGCATTAATAACTTGGCTGTCTAGACAAGTTTTAATTGTCATATCAAAGGCCGAATATGTTCTCAAACAAGTGCAAAAAATCTCCCATCTCCCTTGGAAAGAGGCTGCTTCTCTTTCTGGACTAACAAATTTAACTTTTTCTCAGGTTATAAAAGCACAGTTAAACATACAAATTTACTGTTTTAAGTTTTTTTAAAACAGATTGACTTTAACTCAAACCCATCCTGTGCAGCAAAGTTAGTAAGCCCCGAAAAACAGTTTCTAGTGAATACGCAGAGTTCCCCCCACCCCCACCAACTACCATGCCCACATTTTCCCAGGGCCTAGAGGGCTCCATTAAAATGTAACTACATGTTCGACAGGAAACATGATTTTTCGAGAATGATAAGTAAAGTTTACCCAAAGAACCTAAGACATTTTGTACATTCAAAATGTTTACACTTTGCTGTTCTTAACCATTAGTAAGATTGTTCATTTTTACTAATAATACATACGAGTATAAATAAATAAACTACAGATAAGCTTTAAAAATTGTATTAACAATACATTGTGCAAAAACTCGTAACAATCTACATTCTATGCAAATACCCTGACTAAAATATACAGCCTGTGTCCTTACACCCTCTTCCAGTTTTTGCACAGTCCTTGGGCCAAATCAGCAGCTGGGAGCAATCAGCAAAATTCCATTGCAAGCCATGGAGGTATTGCTGATTTACACCAGCAGAAGAGCTGGCCCCCAGGTGTGTGCAAAAATCCCATAGAAATCAGTGGGAATTGTGCTTGACTAAGGACTAGACAGTTTGATTGTACCCCGTTAAAGTGAGTGGAAGTTTTGCCATTGATTTCCATGGAACCAGGCTCAGGCCCGGTAAGGACGTCAGCACGCGGCCCTGTGTTGTGCTACGCTACTTCACTTCAGTGCAGAAACAAGATTTGCAAAAGAAAAACTTTTTTTTGTTGTCACTGCTGTTCAGTAACCGGTTTTAGTGCTGCATTTCAGAAATTGCCTTTCTGTGAGATTTGAAACAAGACTGCAAGTCTTTCTGAATCCATTCCAATTTGATTTTGCAGCACAGGTAGGCTATTTTGATCCAAGAAAAATGGCTCAATGTCTATTAACCAACAATGTTCTTCATTAGGATAAACAACAGCCCAGTTCGTCGGCACAGGAGCGAAGAACTGCATGCGGAAAAGGAACGGGGCAGCCTTCCTACCATAGCTGTGTCCAGAGCTGGTTGTCACTTCTCCAAACGGACGAGGGCACCTGAGCCGGTTTGGAATCTGCAGTCCTAACAAGCTCAGCCGAGTTTTGTAAGCTGAAGGTCTCCACTTATCTTTATTGTGTCAATTGCTGACAGTGTTTCAATACGATGGTAAAAATCAAAGAGCTGATGTCCATCCACAAATATTCTAAAACGGGGATGCTCACAAAGTATCTCAACCTGTAAAAATAAAATGATGAAGCATGTTGTTCAGAGTGTAACTGGGAAGTTATTTCACAGAATACAGAGAACACTCCATTAGCCTTGAAGCAGTGTTGGTGTGATTACATATTTTGCTACTTATTTGCCACATAAAAGTCAGGGCTGAGACCGTTTTGCCCCCATGACACCAGTTACACTATGATGGATCTGCTCTTACTTCACAGGGATGTTAATCTAATCTCACCTTGTCATGGTGGGAAGGACCCTGCAACCCAGTCCCACTGGCATCAGGAAGGTTTTGCGTCTTGGAAAAATGCCAGAAACAAACTGCTAATTACAGGGGGAAGAAATTGCATTTCCAACTCAAATCTTGCATTCCTTGCTATAGATTTTTTTTTTTTTTTGCTGCAGAATGGGAGGGCAGTTCCCTCTGCAATGCTTTCCATGCTTCCGTTAATTTACTGGAAGGGAATGAACACGACAGGAGGGATAGGTTTGCCCTCCCCTCCCACACATACTCACAGAGCTGCTGCAAAACTAAAAAGCCTTCACTATTGTGGCTGCAAACAGCCCAGTACTCCCTGTTGGACTAGACTCTGTACTGGGGCTGCAGTGAGGGAAAAGCGGCACAGGATGGCTTGAATTCAGCTAGACAGTTTGCACGAGGCACAGACAGGATCAGGGAGGGACACAGCTCATCCCTCCTCCTAGAGCCCTGCAGAAATGCTCTGGAAAAGCAACAAAGCCTGGCACTGAACAGGCTTGGGCAGGTCAGGAGATTCCAGATGTTAGAGGTGGCTTGAGAGGGTGCCCTCTAGTTAAGCTTTGCTGAAGCTGCCCCAGCAGAAAGCAGGGATATGAGGGCACAGAAGATGCGCTTCTCATACAGGCCCTCACAGACCTCCAGGTCCAGACAGGCTAAGAAGAAAATCTGCAGGGAAACCACATGTAAATCCTTGGTCATATTAAGAGGCTGGTAGTCTGGAGTGAAGTGCTGCTTCCAGGCACTTGACTGTGTTTCTATTACAGTGTATAAAAATGGGAATGGGGCCAGCAATAAATAGAGTGAGCCAAAGTCCAACTGACTTAGGTAGGGCACGTTCCAGTGGAAGACATGGCAGCAGACACTCCAGGAAAGCTTGAGCTCCTGGGGACCTGGTAGTGCACCACGTAACAGGGAAGCGCCCGTGCTGCCGCGTAGCTCCTGTGTCACTGCTGCAGGTGCACCCAGCCTCAGGCCTTGTTATGTAAAAGATATGGTTAGCCTCAACGCTGCTTACGATCCATTTTTTCAGATCACCCTGGGCCACACCAGAACGTTAATTGGACTGGATCACAAGTAATTGTCAAGAACACTTAATGGTCTATTTTATTCACTGAGAGGGTTACCATCAAAGGTACAAAGTCAATTGGGAGCCTAAATGCCACTTGTGCATTTGGGAGAAAAGGAGAGGGGAGCAAAAAAAAAAAAGAGAAAAAGAACAACAACTCCCTTTCTACAGTATCTCGTGCCAAATGCACAATATTGCTGTCTTCTAATGTCAGCTGTCATTAGCGGGGCACCCACAAAACATGCTCTGGGTAATTCGTCTGGCTTGTCTGAGGGCCCAGCCACCACCACTGCAGCAGGTAGTAAAACCCTCTCAGTTAAAGCAGGACCAAGCCTCCAAGCTCTTTCAAGTGCATTTCCCACACACACCAAAGGGCGTTGCCAGTTCTGATGGGAGTTTGTAGAAGCAAGTAGAGCGCAACCAATTCATAGCAAAACCAGTCATAAACACCCTCTCAAAGCCCAAGCATCTGGGGAGACAGTGAGCTTTTGGGGTTGGGGGAAGATTATCTTGGGGGCAAGAAGGATTAGGAGAGTTTGGCAGCTGGTCAGAACATTGGCATTTAGCAGAGGGGCCAGCGACGTTTCATAAGAGGGGCGGGGAGGAGGAGAAAGGTTTTTCTAGGTCAGCCACATGGAGAAGGCATGCAGCCTTTTTTCCTCAATGTAGGGAAGCTGCTGAGAAGCAGCCCTCTGCAGCTGCATACGTTGTTAGCCCTGATTTGCAAAGACATCTTCACATAACCATAAACACTACAGATGGGAATCTGCTTCTAGGTCAACCCAGTCCATCCACTGCACCACAGCATTTCCACATACACCATTTTCAAGTGACTACAGACTTAAATTTAACAGATTTAATCCCAGGGTTCAGAAAAGAATACCACTGTTGCTTAGCTGTTTAATCTGCTAACACGAAGTGCTACGGTCAACCTCAGTGTAACATCCCTGGAGACAAAGGATGAACAAGATCCTTATTAGCTCCACTAAATTGCCAACACTATGTCCATTAAAAAACCCGTCAAAACATATGGCAGTTCCACAGAGTGTTTACATTCTCCAGTAATAACCTGTAATGCACTAATAACACAGAGGTACTTTTTAATTTATAGCTATAAAACTAAGCTCAGGAAGTGCACTTCATCACACAGTATTACAACCTCCAACTTGTCATAGCACCCCGGTGAGGTGTTCACAGCCCATCTGAACTGCCTGCAGTTGCACGCAGCAGCAGGATCTCCACATAACTTCTGATCAATACAAACAATCCAGCAACCGGTGTCTCAACTGTGGGCTACACTGTGATTTCACGAGAGGCAAGTCGTGTTCTGCTGCGACTCTGATCATATTACACATTACCAGACACAGCGCATGCTGCTGTCATCCTGGTACTCACCCTAAAAGGCTGGTCCGGTATAAACGGAAAGTAAGGAATAGATGATTGCTCTTCCCCCCATTCTCCAGCTACACAAGAGTTTCTGACAAACTGTCTGTCTGTAAACACGGCTTTCAGTTCAATCGCTACATCTGCAGGAGGATCTTCTGACTCCCCGCAGGTCAGACTGATGCCAAAGCTGTAACACAAACAGAACGGCTCTCATTCAGCCAGAAACAAGCACACAAGCCCCAAATAGTGCCAGTCTCATGTCTCAGCTTATTAAAGACATTGATGGTATAAAAGCACAGGGGGATGAAAGCTCAGCTCGTTCAGGGAATGCCCCAAAAGCTCAGCAGGGACAAGAAGATAGTTATGGCATATATATATATGTGTGCATGTGCGTTGTGCATATATCTGTATATATATATGCTTTATATGCTCCTTTACTCCCCAACGAAACGTTGAGAAACAGGATCCCTTAAAGAAATGCCCCCTCTATGGGTCAAAGGAGAAATCAGCACGCTATATTTAAAATTATAAAAATAATCCCTCTCCAGAAAGGCGGGATCCATGTGGATGTGTCTGTGTGTGTGCTTGTGTCCGTGCGTGTGGCCTCCCCCCCTCGCC
>NW_010142060.1:0-2365 GCF_000699245.1 Pterocles gutturalis
GGAGAGCGTGTCCCCGCGGAAAGCTCAGGGCGGTGAGTGGGAAGCCAGAGGGAATGGCGTAAAATGCTTCTTTCGGCCAGGAATGCTGGGGACAGAGGGGAAGGGGGTGGAGGAGAGGAAGAACATCAAAGGCAATAGTTACATCCTGTAAAAGTGTATTTCAGCAGTGGCCTGCCCACTTTCACTCGCCTCATGTCCACCTACGGTCCGCAAACATTTTAGGAGAGAAGATGATAACAGGTTGGTGCAATGATCTGAAAAATGCTGAGTGTAATTCAACGAGGATGAGCTGAAAAATTCTGATTTGTTAAAGTGATCAACAGTGCATGAGGTTTGACAACATTTTCTTCAGAAAGAGGCTTCTCAGGTCCCGGGTGAATTTCTGGTCACTATGAGAGAGCATCCTCCCCACAGTCGCAGTGAAAAGGACACTCAGCCTTGACTGGGGAGGATGTATGTCTTTTGTCTTTTCCACTTGCACCAGGAACTTTGTTTGCATGTTCCAGATATGTGATTTCACCACCAACCTATCTGAAAGTTTCTCAATCTCCTCTGTCAGAGCTGTTTGAATAAATAACGTAATATTTACCACCCTTGGAGAGGGAGGGTGAATAGATTTATTTTCTGCCTCACAAACCAGTGCCCTAAATGCTGATATCTTGGCTCAGGACAAGTTCCTGGAAGAACATTTTTTGCTTTCATCCCAGTGCAGCATGGATACATTTTTGAAATTACTGAAGTTTAGCAGATGGGAAAAACAGTTCTTTCCCATGTCACTGGGAGAGTGGTGCAGCCAACAGATTCCCAGCCCATCTGCTGCTCTGAAGCTGTTACTCTGGTCACTGCATACACTTGAGAGTTCAGCCAATGAATTACAGCCTGCTCCAGTAAGAATGTTCTGCTTTCCATTAGATCACACTTGCTGGAACAATAGCAAATGCACTGAAGCAGCCAACACAGCCATCAGTGACATTTTAGAGTCTCTTTGCTTCATTGCTGGTGTCAAACAAGCTCTGGCAAAAGGACACCTTGGTTACATTGTCAGGAGGAAGAAATCGGCTATTCTGAAGGAGAAATAGACGTGTCAGGCCAGGGAAACAGCAAAGCACTTAGACTCCAAAGGAATCTTAGCAAGAGATGAAAAAAAAAAAAAAAGAAAGAAAATGGAGATAATAAATCATGTATTAAAACTCAATGCAGTGCTCTCTTTGGTGTTATGTGGGTAATAAATAACACTCTGTTAGCAGCAGCTTGAATACTTCTTTATCAAACCACCCTTTGAAACAAAAGATACGCCTGTCTCCTGGACTGAAATTGTTGCAGAGTCACAGAAAAGAGATTGGTTCGCCCAGCAGAAGCAGAGCAGGAAGATATGTCATTTTGGGTCACACTACCAGACCGTGGATCCCTTCATACGAGAAATAAATGTTCAAAGAATTCCCATATGATCGTATCTCTTTGGAAGGGCAGACCACTTCAAAAAGGCCAGATCAGTCATGCAAGTCATGCAACTGAGTAGTTGCAGGCATTAGCTCTTGGGTAACCTAAGTGTTTTCATATCTGCCACTGCTTCTTTGAAACACTGAGGGCAACTCAAGGTCAGGAAGCATAAATTCAGGCATCTATATATGCACTAGTTGTTAAACCTCCAGCTGTAGGCAATACAGACAAAGGTACAGTATCAGCCAATACAGGCATGTAAAGTCATTTATTCAGGGATGAGCTAAGTTGCTCCTTAGGCTTTACTGGCTGCATTTGCTAGAGACAAGGTTCACACATAAATGCCCAGCGTGGTCTGAGCACTGGGAGGGTGCCCTGCCTGGCATCCAGCCATCCCAAAAGGACATGGGTTTCCCGTGCCAGCCACATGTCTTGGACTTCTGAAATACTTCAAATGGCACCAACGTTTAGGCAACTGAATTAGCCACTGGTCTCCACCGAGCTCTTGATCTCCATAGCCAAAACATAAGACAGCAAGCATATTTTTATACATACCTATCTGTAGACATGTTAATTTAAGGGACTCTACCTTGAACTGCATTCCACTCTAGATATTGCACATCTTCCTCTGCACTTGAAGATTTTGTTGGCTTGAAGTTTTGTTCAGAGGCTGTTGTGTCTTTTAATTGTAGAAGCTCACATGCTTTGTTTTACTCCCCTGAAATACTGTTCTGCAACAGTTCCCGTCCTTAAGCCTTAACAGGCTGGTGCAGAACAGATACACGTGCCTGCAGTGTTTAGAGCCTGCTTTTGAACCTTCCTAGCTCTGGCCTACTTGTGTTTTGAAAGAAAGTCCCTGGAAGGCAGCCCTATGGCCCTCCTTCAGAGTACAGAGACAAAAAATAGTTGGGTAGGTAGGGGTGAA
>NW_010142060.1:2396-9570 GCF_000699245.1 Pterocles gutturalis
AGTATGTGAGAGCACAGAGGAAGCAGTGAAGTGAGGACAAAGGAATGGTCAGTATGGCTAACCGGGAACATGGATGGCAGCAGTCAGACTGGAAAATGCTGAGGACTGAGCTGTTATTTACATCATGACCACAAGGCCTGTGCTGCCTCAGCAGGAGGGTGGCAACAAGGATGTCACATGTGCCGTGCTTCCTTCTGCTGTCCCACCAGGAAGATTAAAGTACCCAAAAAGTGGAGTCATGGACAACATGCAGCAACCTTGCTGGAGATTTACGGAGAATGAAGCTTTTGAGGATGAAGCAAGGATCTGGCATTCACTGTTCATCATTCAGCGTACAACTCCAGACCAGATTCAGGACAGCATCAGCTTGGGAGTGATTATTCCAGTTCATTTGTTTTGAAGCTTTTCTCCCAGCCTGTATCACTTGTTTTATTTTTCCTGGAATGAACACAAACAAAACCTTCTGCCATTCGTACTGCACTGCTGATGAGCCCCTGACCCACACCGTGGCTTTGAGCAAGCAACGAGCTCCCTCACTCTCACGGTTGTGCCTTCTGAGAAACTGAGTAATGAGTTACATTTTGCTGAGAGTGAAAAAGTAAATATGAATGGAATTGTTCCCAGAAAGTAAATTACTAAATAAATATGCATTAGCAAATGATCCTAAGATGAGAACATGCTTGTGGGAGCAGCTGCATTTTCACTGAGGCCAGGCTTGAATGACGCCCTGCCTTATGAAATGCTGAGAGTCACCGTGACAAAGCACAAATTGTTACCACGGTTATTAAGGTGATGGTGACTCTTTCCTTCAATGATACCGCAGGGATTAGCAGAAGATATGGCCCTTCCTGGTTTTCCTCCTGTTGTTGTCTGTGGCTGCCCCTCCTGCAGGTACAGCTCGATCCTGCTTCTCAGTCTCCTTCCACAAACAACCCAGTGACTGAGCTTAACAGGCAACTTTTTACTGGGGAGTATATTTCAGAGACATTGTTGTAACAGCTGCCAGACTCTTCATTTTAGAAGGAATACCACCAACATTCACACATTCAGGACACAACCCGTGCAGTAATGTATACTCATTTGTTTACTTGCATTACCATGAATTTTACAGACTCGGGCTTGTTGACTAAGACTTTTACTGTGCACAACAAAAAAAGGCTCTGACCCAAAGAACTTGGACTGGGAGCCATCAGGTGGAAAGTAGCAGGAAACAGAGACAATCGATCCTAGGCAGCAGCCTCAACATCATCAGGATTTCAGCAGGCCTGAGGACTCTCAGAGAACAGAATGAGGTGGCTTTGAGGTGTTTACAATGACTATTTCTGAGAAGAGAGAGCAGCGGTGGGGAAAAACATCAAAAGTGCTTGTCTGAAAATTACTGCACTGGAAATGGAAATTTTCATCATAAGCTGACCAGAGGTAGGGCTTGACTTCCAAATGCTGAAAGAATTATTGTAGAAGTTGTTTTATCTGAGCAGTCACAGCATGCAGAGTTGTGGTGAGTTCATGGGAATAAGCCATTAATTCTGTGAGCAGTAAATCTGGTAAAGCCTTGTTTCTTTTGAACTAGTGTCTTATTTTCTTACCCACCCAACACAATAACCTCGACAGCTCTCCTGGCCCTAAAGCTCTGTATGACCTTCTCCTCACCTCAGCAGTGCACTCATCTTCTTTTCACGTCCTCTAATGTCCTCACCTCACCAGCTAGGTGAAGGGCAGCATGAGCTCCCTCCGCTTCCCAACAAGGGGCACGTGCTAGCTGGCAGCCTGATGCCCACGGTGACTGGCCCCACCGCAGCTGGTGAACACACACTTCAGCTTTCACCTCATTGCATTTCCTTCCTCATGTAGAGGCAGTCTTCAGAAGTTGTGTAGAAAATTCCACTATTCCACTACTCTTCATCTCAGCCCATCATCCTCACTAAGCAGTAAAGAGAGACAGGCACTCTTTGTCCATGATTCATCCCCTCCCAAAATAAACACCTAAATCAGGTCACTTGAATCATGGTTAAAAGTGCCAACTGGGCTCCACTAACTGTAAGGACAACCTCAGGTCACTATCTCAGATGAAGACACTGATACTATAGAAGTCTAAACTTAGGTGAAATGAATCCTACCCTAATGCCTTTGAGCTGTGTGTCACACTACTGCACGATGTTAAAGTGTGGCAGTTGCATTAAAAGTTATCAGAGTGGGACAGATGGATGGACGCCGTGCTCACCGAAGCCCTCCTTCATCTGGATGTTAGGCTGAAAAATCTAAAAGTATTCGGGAAGAGTGAGAAAATAAAAATATATTTGTGCATGTTTCCACAGAGGAAGATGCTACATTCAATGAATAAATTATTTGTTGTGTCACTCAGACTGTTCTAGATTCCATGCCTGCACATCAGGTTTAAATATTTACAATCTGATCTTGCACCTAATGAACTGCACAAAGCTGCATCCAATAGTTCCTGCATAAAATTCACAGCTGTTCATTAAAGTAGAGAATATATGGAAAAAGACAGCAAGCCTCAAATTGAGACAAATTTTTTATTTGAAAAAATAAATTCAGAAAATTACATTTATCCCTTTAATAGTTTAAAAAAAATTTTGAGCTTCTATACATCAGGTTACAGTCTTCAAGCCATTCTCTGCTACTTTTTGAGCTCTTTCCATCTGCTCAACAGCCCCTGTGTGCATGTGAGTGGTTAGAGCAAGGCACCCCAGTGCTGGTATCAACACCATCTTCCCAGCAGTTAAAACCACCACACACTGTTTGACAGCGAGTACTAACAAGTTGCCCAGTTCTACAAAGGTGAAGTTAGTTCACTTAGCTTTTTGTCTTTTGCAAGCTTTTCCAGGAATTAATGTGTGTTTTCCCAGAAAGGTGATGAAAGAAAGAAGATGAAAGAGAAGTCACACATGACATATGAGTTCCAACAAGATGAGAATATTTAGTTGGTCTGTGTTGGAAAACAGAAAAAACAGCCATTAACTTGTAAAGGACCTTGAAACTTTTTCTTGCATGCCCCATTTTGAGGACAGCCCGAGTTTCCACATGCCTCTGGTTCTCCAAGCCTGGAGCTAGCCTGCAAAATCCCACTAAGGGCTACTATGCAGACACAGAAGTGTTCCACAGCTCTGGATTAGTTTCTCAACACACACACAAAAAACTCTATTTTGTGCAACTTCATTGTGAAAAGTTACCCTGCCACACAGTAAATGCTCACCACTCACCTTGTGAGTGAAATCCCGGGACAACTGGGCTGGGGGCACCTCTCAGCATCTCCTACACACCATTCCTCAGCCTGGGTTGCCACATGCACATCTCCACAATTTTGGTGACCACTTGGCACCCATGTGTGCACCATCCCTGCAAGGGGGAAGTGAGGATGAGAAAGATTCCACCAAGACTCACAAATTCCTGGTGGAGTTGGAAGGTAACAGCCACCCCCAGGCTCGGCCATCTCACACAACCTCACCCTCTGAGGAAGCAGAAGCTCCCAGAGCCAGCAGGAGACCACCTTGCCTCCTCCTCCCCAGTCACCTGCAGAGGCAGATCTTTCCATCCCCGCCAGCTCTGCCTCCCACCAGCACACATGGCTGGATGGACAACCACATCACGTCCCTGAGCCAAATTACAGCTCATGGGTTGAGCCCGTTGGTTGAGATTTCAGCCGATCAATTCTCTGTTGTTCAGACCAGGCTTGTGCAAACTCAAGGGAGAGGGTAGCAATGAGCAGGTGAGGGAGGCAGCACTATGTCTTTTAGCACGGATTCTGGCTAATGCCAGACTAAAAATATAATTCCTACCCTGAACTAACTCCTCAGCCTCAGCAGAGCAGTCCTTTTCAGCCTTTTCTCCAGGAATGAGGAGTGCACATGACTGCTGCTGTAACTGGGCTGCCCAGCTCACATGGCTTGCAAATAGCAGTGGTTGTTTTGAACTGGAACGCAAACTGAAAATGCCAGGAGAGGAGATTCTGAAAGTATTCTCTTCAGAAAAGTCACCAGGTTTTTGAAAAGCTAAATAAAGCAGTCAGCTGCCCGCATTGCATGGGACCCCTCCCGGCACCCCACAGGGCACACGGGCTCTTCTGTGGTGGGACTGGCAGGCAGAGGGTGAGCCAAAGCAGCCAGGCTTGAGGGCTGGCCCCTCTGGACCCAAGCACAGACCTGCAGAAGCTTCTCACAAAGCTGGAGATCTCGTACTTCCCACTCTTCTGTCTCTGCTGCAGAAAGCCCAAGCTGCCAGCTGAGGGGTAGCCAGCGTGGCGAGACTGCGTGCTGCCCACCACCCCAGCAGCCAAGCAACCTGCCACGCTCCCAGGGAACCCCTCTGGTTTGAAGCACTGGTCAAAACCGGTGTGTGCCTATGAAACACTTCCAACGAATCTGCAGTTCCCCGTGGAAGATCAGTCTTTCAGCAAATTCCCCCGGCTGCATCCCCCAGAGCCCCAGCCCGGTGGGCAGGGTTTCTGCTCATGGAGGGATGGACGGCAGAGGGAAAGGTTCAGTGATGCTCCAGGGTCAGAGGGCTGCACTCCCAAAGGAGCATCTTCTCAATCCTGGAGAACTGGCCCACAGGAATCCAGTTCAATTTGTTGGGTCCACTGAGAGCTGCAGAAAACTGCCATTTTGTGGCAGTTAAGATTAAGGATTTAGAGAAGTTTAAACAGAAAAAAAAAATAGAAAAGATGAGTGCATTCCTTATCTTGTGTTAGAAAGACATGCAGTTTAATGAAATTAAGACTTTCTCCAATGTCTTTGGTACTGTTTGTTCTTAGCCTGGTGAAGCAGTGTCAGCTTGCTTCTGCTGACAGCATAGCAGAGTTGTGCAATGTCGGACTGTCCCAGCGCCACATCGCTCTGTTTCATGCTCGGTATATCGTGCAAATACAGAGTTATTGGTTTGCTAGCAAGTTTGCTCATGTGAAACGGGGCCAACAGAGGATGACTGGACAGAAATTATAGGACCCTTCCACATTATAGAAGGGCACGTGGCACATGAGATGCACCACTGCCTGAGATCAGGGACATTCAGCAAATCTAGAATCATGTTACAAACAAATTATGTTTTCAGATTTAAATTAATTCACCTTGAATTTTTATATTTTGGAGAGAACTCTTATTACATGGATAACAGTATACAGAGCTTTTTGCTCCATTATTTTAATTATTATACTTCAAGTTGGTAGGGACTAAGCAACTTGACAAATTCTCATTCCACCCTCTGCAAAATGAATTAGTAGGTTTGGGTTGTATCAGACCATGACATGTATAAAAGGCACCTCCGTGTGTGCTGCTCACTGGCTTGGGCAGGAGACACCCGGACAAGCCGCTCTGCCCCTGGGACGGCTCCTGGGGCAGCCTGGCCCTGTGCTGGTGAACTCATGGGAAATGATGCTGATACACTGTGACCTCCTCACAAATATTTTGAAGGCTGCTGCTACCTCTGGTTGTACCCCACTTCCTCCTTAACCCCACAAATAAGAAATGTACTTCGAAAAGAAAGTTGCTTGAGTTTAATTCCTGAAATTACTTTTTCTCCTGAAACTATTGTGCAAGCTGTGCTCCCTGGAAGTACCAAAATTCTGTTTACATTTGCATTTTCCACTTGAAGGTTTTGGAAATAATTTACAGTGCAGAGGATTAAAATACACTTACTAGCCAGAAGTAAAAATATCAGTTTTTACAATTATCCCTTCTTCTGTTTTAGATTGTTTCCTACCACTCTTGGTTGGAAAGTGGCAAAGTTGGTGGCAGATTTGATCTATCGATCCAAATGAGGAGTTAAAGTCATTTTGGAAGAACAGGTGCCATCTCAAAAATAAGCAGAGAGCTTAAAAATAATTAAGGCTAAAGGTATTCATTTATTTGTATTCCAGAAGGCTCCACTTTGGACTGTCCTGAAGATAATACATTAACATTAGGATTAAATGTTGGCATGCTGTCCAAACTTCTCACCTGATATTGAATTGCAAGCTAAAGATGCTGAGTCACTGATCTTTTTTATCAGCTCAGAGAAATAATATGACGTTGCTCAATGGTGGAGACCAGCCTAGGTTTTACAAAGATAAGAAATAGATTCATTTTCTCCCAAAGGAAGTCCATATCTTTTTGGCTTCATTTGGTGATAAGCCAGCAGAAAAACAAAATGAACTGAATGAACAGATAGAAAGGATCCACTCATTTGTTTTGTTAAAGAAGATCTGATCCTTCTAGATGATTCCAAATAGCATCATACTGGGTCTCTGACTACCAAGGAATTGGAGACCTGATTTTCATAGCACTGCTGCCACACAGCGATGTCGCTTACCATGGTAAACATGCCATATGGATTACATATAGCCATAGCATGGCCAAACAAGAACTACAGAGAAACGCATCCACAAATTTTAATTGTTTTCAACTCAAAGCAGTCTGAGATGGAAGGAGAAAGGTGAGGTTTCAGGGGAGCACAAGAACAGCTATTTGTTTCAGATGGAATTAGTCAGGTTGCCAGAAGTAACAGGGAACATGGTCAGTATTCACTAAAAGACAGCAGCTTGTGGGATTGCTATGAAATAGTGGTGTTAAACTTTCAGAAGCAAAGATCCTACTGATGGGTCAGTAATTAAGGCACAGCTTGATCAAGGAGAGCTCTTCCATTTGGTCAGCACTTGCCGGAAAACAACTAAATATTTCTGTAGATTTTTGGCAATTACAATTACTTTTGGTACCATCCCCACAAAGAACAAGGTTTCATTTCAAAGTTGCAGTTTCTACTTGTAGATCTCTTAGTATTTGAAAAGGATGAGAATATTTAAAGTAGACTACATCCTTAGTGCTGGCAAGCAAACATCGCCCATCAACTAGGACAGTTCTGATTCCTCTCTCAGGTTTAATTCTATTTTGGATTCTGCTACTGGTCAGCTCTGTGGGTCTTGGAGAAGTCTGTGTGCAAATGGGACAAGTTCTCAAATGCAGAAATCTCAGATGCAGAAACTTGCTTCCTCCACAAATACAAGTGTAATATGCTATTGAATAGCAGCTATTATCTTTATTTTACGGTGGGGAAAATGAAGTGATATGCCTTAAGGAAAAAGAACATTTCAGTGATAAAATCAGGACAGACACCAACAATTTCTGACTGAGTTCTGTTTAGCATTTTCTCACTGATACCATACACAGAACTGGCAACAGCCTTT
>NW_010142060.1:9601-23570 GCF_000699245.1 Pterocles gutturalis
AAAGAGTGTCCAGCAGTTCATGTCTGAAGATCCTCATTTGACTTTACAAAATGTTCATACAGCTGAAAGTTTTCACCCTTGGTACACTATGAGTGATTAGAAAGTGGTGACAAAAATGGTTGTTATTGCTGAGAATAAAACAAGACATGAAATATGCCTTCCTTTTTTTTTTTTTTTTTTTTTTGGGGGGGGGGTTCAGTCACTGTTGAGAACACGACCAGGTGAGAAACATGTCACGTTTCCTAGGTTAACAAACCTACAGTTGATCCTCTGGGAAGCTCTTCAGTAGCTATGAATTTGATGGGAATTTCACATTTGGAGAGGTGGGGGTTGCATTATATGAGAAACTCCTCAAATTCCAAGCACACAACAAATGTAGGTTGGAAGTGCTCAGTAGACCCTGCTCCTCCAGTCTGTGGAAAATGTTTCTGAATTCAGCAGGGTCTGATGGACAGACCATCCCCATGCAGCACCACTGCAGTGGCTCCCGCCGGGCCAGCCTCACGCTCTTGTGAAGGCTGGGAGGCAAGGATCAGCACAAGGAGCCAACGGACCAGCCCAAGGTAACAAGCTTATCACAAAGAAATGATGGAAAGCAAATAGACGGACAGTTCTGTGTTCAGTTCATCTCAGCTTCTTCTGGAGGCAGGAATAAACAGGTTTCGTTTATCAGCATATAATCCGTGAAAGGCAGTGGGAACACACATGTCTTAGCATCCTTTTTGGACTGACTCCCTGGGGATGACAGCCTATCTCTTATTGCACAAGTTCAAAGGGCAGAGGTCAGGGCTGTGAATCAAAATTGTCATTAACTTTCTGATGAATGTGTAAGTGCCAACAGGCATGGTGTATACATAGGAGGTCTGTATTTTCACTTTGCCTTTTCTAAACCTAGGAGGTTATTCACACACACACCTGCAGCAAATTATTATTGCAAAGTCAGTCCCTCTAATGTCATGAAATGCCAGAATTAAGCTTGCCTTTAATGTGGCATCCTGTTGTGTATATATTACGATACACTTTTTTATGATACAACTGCATCATGCTCCTTTCAAGAGATCCCTGCTTCATTCAGTACGCAGGAACAGCTGAGATTTCTTCATGAGAATCTAAGCAGGATTTTTATTAGCACTGTCTTTCTGCATCCTCTTTTGTTTACTGAACTTGTTCCCAGTACAGCTCTGAACAGAAAATTAAAAATGTAATAGTTTATTATTCTGAAAGTTCAACTCAGCTAAAGCTGAGTGCTAAGACTCAGTAGTCCAGGATAGGAAACTGAAAAATGCAGACTAAGTAAGCAAGCTGAGAAAACCTAGTTTTAAGATCTTGTGTCCCCCAGGTTTTGTGACACAGCCATGTCCAGTTGCATTCTCTGTGGCACTACTCCTACTCTCCTAGAAAGTTCCCCACTGAACCCTAAAAGCTGACCACATTCTGCAGTAAACACAGCAGAGACCTTTCAGAGAGCATCATGTTTTGAACCAACCCCAGAAAACACACATCATTTACTCTCACTGGGCAAAGTCACACCAATGTCCTCAGGCTGACTGATTGACTGTCAGATATGTTTGCACAGCACACAGTCCTACCAAATACAGAATACCTGGAGGTACCATAGGGAAATGTAAAGCTGAAAACCTGAAATTCCCTCTGATCTGTCCCAGAATTGGCCATTACATCCAATGCCTACATGCATGCACACAGAACGAACTCCTCTCTACAAAGGATCCCGAAGGTGGACGGATTGACCAAAACTCCCAGAACAAGGCAAAGCATCCATTCCTCCTGTTTCCCAGGAGGCAACATGAGTGATGCATTTGTGGCACCAGGAGCACTGGGCTGAGAGCTGGCTGTAAGGCAGTGGAAGCTGTAACGTGGGAGCCTCCACCTTCAGACTGCCAAGAGGTCCAATATGCTATGCCAAAGAAAAAAGCAACACAAATAGCCTGTTTCTTAAAAAGAAGATAAAGTGGAAACCCATAATCTATTCAAAGGTTTCAGAGGAAAATCTGTTCAGGAAAACCAGCACGTATTCTGTCTGTGTGGGTTAGCTCTTTCACTCATGACTTCTTAACATACCAGCTCTACGGGATCTTCAACAAAGATGCAGGTTTTCACATGGAGATGTCCTGTTGAGTACTCTGGGATATCCTGCCCAGCCTCCAGCCACCAACGCAGAGGGCATGGGGGTCCAATAGGTCCCATGCTGTATCTGCAGCACTGTGTGGATGACTTGGTTGACCTCAGTAGCTTATGTCCAGGCATCTGCCTTGCTCCCCTACAGCTGAGGTTGGCAGTGTTTCGGCATGCATAGCCCCTTTGCTGCCATCCACCCGACGCTCCCACCTACCTGGCCAAAGCAGGGTGCCAAAGGCAACAGCGGGTCATTGCCGTGTTCACCCCAAGACGCTGTTGTGAACATGAGTTGTTCTTGCTGTGTTTTGTTTTTAATGGGGCTGAAGCTGTACTTCCCACAGAGCTTCAAAAGTGGAAAAGAAAGCCTTAGATGACCTTTCAAGGGAGGATGGCTTGGGAGGTGCCTTTTCTCTTAAACAAACTTCAGCAGAAGAATGAGCAAACAGTCAGATAAGTGTCGAAATGAATGATGAATCCACACATCAGATAACTGAGCCAGTTTTGAAATAATACCATACTTTATTATTTTAGATTGAAAAACAGGGCTGTTCAAAACTTAAGAGATTAAAACTGTGCGAACTGCAGCCAATGGAAATATTGTCTTTGACTTCAACAGAAACAGAAAATCTCTGAGTTAATCTGCAACAACTTTTTACACTGGAGTGTTTACTAGTTGCTGCCAATCATTAGCTTTTGTCTTTTTCCTCCAATTCAATCATGTTAAATCTTTCCTGGGCGGTACATTTTATTATCACTTATTTGCTGCCTAGCTTAATATTTTCTCCTCAGATTTTTGAGAGGAAGATGAAAAGCTGATCTGTTTCCAGAATCTATGATAGGAACACCCCCAGCTAAGCAAACAAACAAAAAAGGGAGAAAGAAAGCCTACCTAGGTCCTATGGAGAAGGCAAGAGAGATTGCTGTTATCTCTTGGAGGGAGCTGAGGGACAAGCTTACAAAATATGGGGATTTTATTGACCGTCTTCCCTTAGAGCAAAGCCTTGTTGCTGCTATTCTGTCATATTGCAGTCCAGCTCTAGTCAGATATACCCACTCTGTGAAAGACAAACCCATAACAAAAATAAAAATTACACATATATGCTGAAAGTGGACTGTGCATGAACAGAACTTGGTCATTTTTTATTCAGGGATAGTGTCACTTTACCACAAAGTGGATTGATTAATCAACTTGCCACTGCTATAAAGATCTTCTTTCCTTTTCCTCCTCTTCCTTTTCCTAAACCCAGACCCAGTCACATAATCCTATCCTGTCCTTTGCATTAGCTTTGGTGCTCTTCAGTATGTTCATGCTTTGAGTCAACTCCATATGCTAGCACAAAACAATTCACTTTTTTTCCAGTTTAATCTTCTTTTGATTCCTGTAAATTGAAATGGCTGCATGCAGGGTCAGAAAAACACAAGCCAGTACAAGTAAGGGGAGGATGGCCAAGGCTTGAGGAGAGCAGGGAGAAGGGCACAGAACTTCTTTCTTTATGTGGAAATGAGCTGTTAGACTATCTCAAGCCCAAACGTGTAACTTCACCTGTGGGAGCGTTGCTGCTGACACTTTAATTCTTTGTTATGTGCCCTGTAGACTTGTCTTAGCAGCCATCTGCAGCCTGTCAGAGCTGTTGAACTCATATTCTACCCATGCTTCAGGACCTGAAGATCTATCCATGAATATAAGCTGCCAAAGAAAGATACAAGTGGGACATAAAATCGTTTGAATACCTGAACTAATTAATAGAAAACCAGTGGTTTGTTTTTGTTTTTGTTTTGTTTTTTTTTATCTAGTTGGTCTATTTGCTTGGAATAGGAATGGCAAATTGGCATTTCAGATTCATCAGTATTTGCTGACCTAGCTAAGGGCATGTTTTACTCTTTTTGCCTGGAACATGGTTAGGCTATTAATAAATTTAATCTTCTGTTACACATAGTAATAAACAGGTTTCTACTTGGGATTTTGAACAACTACTTCATGATTTAGTTAAAGCCTTTTCCTTGGTGGACTGCCACAGAATTACACAGCTCTTATGAATAGGAAGATTAGAGTAGACTGGTGGAACAGGAGTCATGAGAAATTTGAGAAGAACAAAGGTTTCTCATGGGATGCTCGATATGACCAAAACCTGCACATATCCATCCACTAAAAGGGAGGTTATTCAGTACCATAATTCCTGTATTAAAGCTCAAGGAGAAAATAACTAGCATTAGACTGAATTATTTTGAGCATGGAGTCTTTTGGCTGGCTACTGTATCTACTGTTCTTCTTTATGGCTTTGCTACTATATGACCAGAACAGCCTGCAGCAAGCAACCCTTGCAGCCTTCTGTGCCCTTTGCACCGTGTGTGGATCCAAGCAGGGCACAAACGCTGCCAGCAGCGCTGCCTTGGCACTGCTACTCTACGACCCTAATTTTGGAAAGAACCAGCTGGCAGCAGCTAATCCCATGGGCAAAAATCCTGGTGTCAGAGCCATGGAGCGTGGGAGCGCTGCAGGTTTGGCAGGCGGATGGTTGCTTTTTCACACAACTGTGCAAAGTACACTTCTTGCGGTAAAACATTACAGCACATTACAGGTCACCTGGGGCAAGGGTTACATTTCCCCTAGTCTTATCTTGGTGCCTGATGCATTCTTTCACAGAAACTGGGATTTGGACAAAGATTAAAGAAGACATGGATGTGAACAACTGGGTTACCACAGGGAGGCTGTATTACTGTTACTGGCAGTATTAGCAAGGGTTAGAAATGTGAAGCCTATAATTATTTACAGGCATAGGAGAGAAACCAGGCAAGTTTTTTCTATAAACCTCAAATACTAGAACAATGGAACCTTGAGAGGTTGAGTAATGTGAAGCATGGTTTAGGTTCCAACTCTTCTCTCACTTGCTCAGTTTTAACTATTTCTTGAAACTTTAAGTAAAAATCTTCCTGAATGCCACCTGAAAGGCATACACATATATATATATTACAGAGCCTGAGCTGAAACGGAGTATAAACAACTGAAATGTGAACCTTGTGCAAAGCAAGGTTATAAACACAGACTTGATTATATAAAGGTGTAGCACTTACTTTTAAAGCTTTTTAAATATCTTTATTATTTTATGACCATAGCTTTGGTACGCTAGTATGATCATAGCTGTTGAATGGCGACGAGAATATGGTTTGTCAGCCGTCCCAAGGCAGTGAGTGTGAGAAGGGGTGAGGACACAGGACACACTTCATCTAGCCACGGCTCCCACCTTCTGCACAAGGAGATCAGTAGGTCACCCACCAGCCCTCCCTGAGTCCCATGTCAGGGATTTGCCAGGGAATATCCAGCTCAGACCAAGGGGTCCCTCAGTAGTCCTGAGCTTTTCAACAGTCCTCTTTGACCCGATGCTCTCCCCTGCACTTTCCAGTCACTGGTGCTTCTGTCTTCAACTCCTTTCCGAGTTACAGCCCACAAAGGACACAGTTTCATGAGCGCTTAAAGGCTGGCATAGGGCAGGGATGCACTAACCGACTGCTGGCTCCTGGCAGCCGTGCGGATGCTAGCAGAGGAGACAGGACAATAAACTGTGATTGCCGAACCACTGCCCAATTCACTGCCAGGGGGGCACTGCTCAAAGGGGGCAGGGTGGTGGGGGCACGGCAGGGAGGGAAGCTGCGTGCCCTGCCTTGGAGCGCTCAGCATCCCGCTGGCAGCCTCTCCTCATGGGCAGGTGCTGTCTCTGCTCTTTCTTACACAGTAGTTTTGTAGCAGACCTTGTGGGAAACTGAGGCTCTTACTCTAAGATAACTGGATCAACCCCTAGAGCTGGGGGCCTACAGTTAAGGTAAGCAATAATTATTCTTAGGTACTTAAGCAGCCTGGATCCCACCCAAAGCAGCTTGACATCTCTGCTCCTCAGCTTGTCTACCTGTACACTAGACCACTTGCCAGTTCCTTGGAGGTGCTCGAAATAACAACAATGTATTAAGAAGTGCTATAACTCTATGTATGAGGCCAACTTTTAAAATTGCATCAATTGGTCCACTGAGAGAAACTTCACAAAAGGCATTTCCAGTATCTTCTGATTGACTTATCTTTGAAATGGAGCCTCCAAAACATTTCTAACTTCCTCTGGAAGAGACACCCTGAGAAGTGCTTGACTGGTGGAAATCACCTCATACTTGGAGGTCTGAACAGTGATATCAGTTGCCTACAAAGAATACGCTATACCAAAGACTAAGGTTCTCTCTCCGTGCTCTCCTTTTCAAGGTTTCTTCTTAATATTTTGATTTTGCACTGATCTCTGTATAAAACCTTTAGAAAATCACCAAACAACCAATTAAATTAAAGAGACAAGGAAAATGCATTTCCAGTATCTTTCAACTTTTCAGTAGAACTTTATACTCCATATAAAGTAGATTATATACAATGTACAATATGCAGTAGATGAGATGAAAATACTTTCTAATTAAAGACTTGGAGATAAACTTGCAACTGAGGAAGGCATAATTGACTTCTGGAGATTATTTAGTGTTTGATTACTAGCGGACTGTTTTCTCCACCCCTGCTACTTAATGTATCCTATTTTTTTCACTATATTCCTGAACAAAATACTTTGCTATAATATGTCTGAAAATAGATTAGTCTCCCCTAGCTAAGGTATGGCACTCAATAGAAGTTTGAGACTGCTTTTCAATAGCTTTATAATGGCCATTGCTAAGTAGAACTACTATATTAAAGCCTGTAAGTTATTATTTTTCTTGTCATGTGAAGAGTGGGTTAGTCTTTAAGGAAAATGATGTCCTGGTTATTAGAAAAGTACCAAAGGGTATTTGCTGACTACCTCAGTCTTTCTAACTAGATGCAGTTCTTGAGATTAAAGCCTACTGTCTGTGACTTAGTACTTTGGACAAAAATCAATAGAAGAAAACGTATGTGTAATCTTTTTTGTGACCAGCTTCAAATTGACAAGAAGATTAAGTGTTCAAATTGATAATTTTTTGAGACTCTGGACTTACTTAGGGGCATGGAAAGCTTTCACTATAATTTTTGACAAACTCTTATCAAATCCTACTCTGCTATCTAATTTTCTTCCTGAAGGTTAGGTTGTTTCCTGCTGCTGTTTTATCTAAGGTATGAACACCTGTATGTATGGCCAATTAAAATGCAAGAGGATTATTCCCATTTGCTTCATTGTTACATGACCAAAAGCCTACAGGATGAGCAATCTTGTAAATATTGACTACTCCTGCCAGGAATCAACCCACCATAACTCACACCCCAGTAACAATACTGAAGGATGAAAGGAGACAGAACTGCATCACACAAAAATCTGCCAGGCAATGAACAAATACATAAAGTGGTGAAAAAAAAATAAATATCTCATCTTGGGAAAATTGTGATATTTCCAGCTTTGCAGATCTAAGACTGTGGCAGTTCAGTATCTAAGCTGGACCTGAGCTGAATGCCTGTGGGTACAGGAGAATTGGAGATTCATATTAGATATCTACGTATATAGATATGTCTGCTTTCTCTGTCAGGGAGACTTCACTACATAAGGACACAGCAAACTGCTCCCAGGATGGGAAAAGCCTGCAGCTCTAGGTTGCTGCCAGGCAGGGGAACACACCTCCAAGCAGGACTGTGGAGCCCAGGCCACCCGCCACAGCCCGTCCCAAGGCAGGAGCGCCGGACATGGCTACAGTCACTTTGCCCCTCGGTGGCCTGGGGTGCACCTGGCACAGCAGCTCACTGGCTCTGCTTTTGTTTCCCGGTATGGAAAACCCTTGGGGCTGAAAATCGGTGTTAAAACCAAGGTAAGAGCTGCTGCTAATACACTAATGCACCTCACTTAGGAATTCTGCTTTTTTTTTTTTTTTTCCACTATGGATCAGGATTTCAGTATTAGCTAAATTTTTCTGTATAAAATAAATATGCTACAGTCTGTGTATGTCAAGAAACATGAGGCAGCTGCTAAAGAGCAAAATATGATTTATTTGTTCTGCTTTTCAACTAACTTTGCAACGCTCCAACTAATATTCAGCTAATATTTGGGGGTTTGTGAGTTGTTTTCAGGAGAAGCTGATCATAATTACGACTTTTTGGTGCATCCTCTTTCAGCGTAAGAAAAACACACAGACTTATGCTCCTGCCTGTGGTGGGAATCCAAGTAACCAAGCATTTCAGAAGCTGCACACATGTCCAAATTCCGTCCTTTATAAAGGTTAGCCGTCAACAAAGCGTGTGGAAGGACTTTGCACACTGCCCCCGTTTCAGGTCATGCCTATCTTATGCCTAAAAAGGAATTTTCTGCTTCTGATATTCATGATGAATGAAATGACATGTTAAAGAAAACAACTTGGCATACAGAGAGGATAAGAAGGGAGTTGGTATTCTTCTTTGAGCACCTGGCATTCTTTTATTTTATATTACACAGTTGTTACCTACTAAGAAAAAAACAATTGGGTCAGCCTGTGGAAAAGAATATAAAGATAATCCTATAGTACAGACTCTCCAGCTTAGAAGATGCTGGAAAGAAGATAAACTGGGAAATAATTTGGAAGTTCCTACTTTCTTTGGATGTACTTTGTATCTTGTGGGCATCACCAAAGAAGAACTTCTTTAGGAGAGATCAGGACACGACGACAGGTGAACCGGTAGGAGAGGGAATCTCCAAGGGAAGAGGTCACGGCAGGAGAAAAGGTGAACAGGATGCAGTGTCTGAGAGGCAGTGACTCAGCAATTTGCACACAGAATGATTCACATGCTACAGCCTCTGCTATTACCACCAGCTGCATTCATGACGTGATTAGATATGCCAGAGTCAGCCAAGGCCCCATAATCACGTATTGTGCATAGTCACGGCAAAAGAGTATGTGGGCTACGAAGAAACTAGAAATTCAAGTTCTTTGGAAAAGGAACATACTGATACAGACCAAAGTGACGAAAAATCATTATGATTTTCACTTCCATCATAAATGCATGAAACTTTATAGACTGAAATGCACAGTTCGTCCTTACTGAAGTAAGTAAAGAACTCCAACCCTCAAAACCAATTGTATGAATAAGAAATCCCACAAAAGAAAACTAGAAATGCACCACTCAGACTCATGACAGAACTTAATCCTACTACAGTCATTTCCACACATCAGGTGACAGCAACAAAAAGAGGTTTTAAAGCAATATAGAGAAGCCACAGTAGTGCCTTTCACACACTCATTGGGAAGTTAGCTTTGAGAAGAATCAGCATTGTAACTTTGACTGGAATAAGTCTCTGTTAGTCATCTTCCTCACTGCCGAGGAAGATCCTTCAGAAGATCACACAGAATGTTAGAGATTGGAAGGGACCTCGAAAGATCATCTAGTCCAATCCCCCTGCCGGAGCAGGACACCTAGATCAGATCACACAGGAACACATCCAGGCGGGCTTTGAATGTCTCCAGAGAAGGAGACTCCACAACCTCTCTGGGCAGCCTGTTCCAGTGCTCTGTCACCCTCACCGTGAAGAAGTTTTTTCTCATATTCAAGTGGAACCTCCTATGTTCCAGCTTGAACCCATTGCCCCTTGTCCTATCACTGGATGTCACAGAGAAGAGCCTGGCTCCATCCTCCTGACACTCACCCTTTACATATTTATAAACATTGATTAGGTCACCCCTCAGTCTCCTCTTTTCCAGGCTAAAGAGACCCAGCTCCCTCAGCCTTTCCTCATCAGGGAGATGCTCCATTCCCTTCATCATCTTTGTGGCTCTGCGCTGGACTCTCTCCAGCAGTTCTCTGTCCCTCTTGTCCTTCACTTGAATCTCTTCAGTGTCATGACTCCCCCAAACAGATTATTTAATCCAAGTTGCTCGTTGGCAAGACTTTCCGCATCAAGAAATAATTGCCTGAGCACAGGTCTCTCCAGTGCCTCAGGAAATGCCTGGATGCCTCCTCACTCAAAAGGAAGCAGTTATTGCATCTTCTGCTCACCTGAGTTGATTATACTGGACACAGGTGCACATCATAAATTATAAACCTGGAAACATGAAAATTTTGAAAAAAAAAAAAGGAAAATGATCTTTTTTCCTACCAAATGTCACATTCCAAAGCTTTGAAAGTAGATTGTTCCATCTGAAGTCTTTTAATTTTATTCAGGGAATAACACAATATTCAGCAATGTCAGCTCAACAACCACCTCGAACAATGTTGCTTTAGAAATTTTTGAGATGATTCATGAAGAAAAACAAACCTTTCTTTCTTCCCTGTAATAACAGCCTCATCACAAGACATCTACTTTTTACTTATTACTTCTAATGACAGACAGTAAAAGAAAGGATTCTGTAGGAGTGGTCTTACCCGTGAGTATACACATCTTTAATCTCTCCCAGCGGGTATATTCTCAAAGTGCCAAGCTACTCTGTTTAGATTTAGTGGCAGCTGATTTGAATAGCTGTGCAGATACACAAAAGACAAAGTGAGTTATTCTCTGTAGAGGAAAGCAGGAACACGCAAACCTTAAGGGCAGCTCCTCACTGTTGCCAGTGCCGTGTCATATATTCTCCTCCCACCAACTTACTGTCTCAAAAGTACATGGGCCTTTTCCCTTGACTATTTTCCAATAGTAAAGCATTTCCAGATCCCTGCATATCTTCATCCAAATTCTATCAGCTGATGGCTTTCTAACAGTTCTCAAGGCAAGGATCAGTAAGATCTCTTATCTTGTAACTTCAGTACGTCTTTATTTCTTAAAATATTTTTGTTTCCTAGGGTAGACATTTCTACGTGCTGTCATGCTGCATCAACACTATTGTAAACAAACAGCTGAATCTCACCTAGAAACAATTTTTCCATCTCTGTAAAAAATAAATTATGTTTCATTTTTACAACTTGGTGGAGACAATTTATGTTCCTTTTCACACAAGCAAGGCTTCTCTGTTAAACTTCTGTTCTGAAACAGAGCAGGGAGGAGAAAAAAAAAAAAAAAGAAAAGCTAGTATTTGCTTAACTAGATATACAATTTAATTTGAGCAATTACTCTAATTGCTTCAACTGAACACAAAGTTAAAAAAAGAAGAAAAAAAACAACAAAAAACCAAAACCAAGCACATAAAACCCCCCAACAGATTGAAAATGTACTAGAGTCACACTCCCTGGTCACATTTCCCAAATAAATGCTAGTTTGCTCTGTGATTGGTGGATACTGCTTCAGGAATGGGGAATAGTCCCTACCTGGAACTGAAAAGCAGCTACTTAATAGAGAAGGAAATAATAAAGTGGCCTAGTTATAAAACAGATCTTGTTGGGGCAAAGGGAGGGTTTAAGGGGAATTTGGGCTGAGTCTACTCTTACAAGAGTTCCATGTTGCTAAGTTTAGGCAAAGGATGCTTTTCAGAAGGAGATATTTCTTCTCCACAAAATGCTTTTCTAGTAAACATTTTTTTTCCAAGTTGAATCCAGAAGACTTTTCTTTGGACTGTCCAGAGAAACTAGTCAGGTCTTGGGGTTGGGGATATTGGTACGAAGCTAAACTAATAACATCATCCAAAGTACTGCCTGTATGTTTAGAGCAGCTTTTTTCCATATTAAGTGTACTGGAAGTAATTATACATGATACTAAGTGTACTGGAAATAATTATACAACATTATGCATGTAGGCAGATATTATACAACAGTGGTTTGTTTAGAAGTTATATTTTATGTGATGCACAAATGAACGCTTCTGCACGTGATACTGTCAGGCTTACTATGTCTTATACCACTCCTCTGTGCCACAGTACCCTGCAAAGGAAAAGACTGTGGATAGCTCCACACTGTCAGAACACGTGCATTAAAACTGAACAGAAAAAGGCTTCAGCTGAAGACGGTAAACACCTCATAAACAGAGCTGACTTGTCACACTGTTATGCTAAAGATTACAATGTGAGAAAACAGAGCTTACATTTTCATCAGTTTTACTGGTGCAGAAGGAAAATATCTTGGATGTCTGTTATAAACAATGTACTAGCTCTACAGCTGATAAGACTAAGCACACAGAACTGGAAATAGAGCAGATAACAGCACTGAAATAACACAAAAATGAGCCGAGTTTAAATGTGAAGAAAGACAGACACTGAAAATGTGCTCTTGAATTTCAGGTCAAAGAGTAGCATTAGTGGTCAGCTGAAGATTACAGTCTGCATAGTAGGAGCCTGCATCATAATAAAGCTGATCTTAGTTTGAAAATTTTGTGTATGTTACTGGAAATGTTTACAGACAATTAAACACAACAGCACACTCAAAGCAGCTGGGATCATAGGAAACACCCAGTTCTTTCAAACATGTCTCTCAGCAACACAGTGCTCTCACTATCAGCCAAGTGAACTGGGAGCACGGATCCTAAATAACCCAGACAGGTTTGCCCAGATTCATAAGATGACAATGTTAAGCTTGCTCTGAAATAATGTTTGCTCCAAAACCAGGTTCAACTGCCCTAAGAGAAGGAAAGGGACCAAGACAGCTGGCCCCCTTACGTGCTACTTGGCCACATTTGTCACTGCTGAGGCTCCTCGGGTAATCCAGCTCGAACTTAAAGCTGTGGAAAACCTGAGGCTGGGTGGCAGCGTGGTGGCACCAACATTAAATTTTGATCTTTTGGTGCAACTGTTCTCAAATAAGCAGGGCAGTGCACAAAGTCTCTGTCCTCTCAGATCTGAAATAATATACAACTCAGCTTTCATGTGAGGGATACGCCTCATCAGACTCCTGTTGCCAAGCATCAGAGTTTTTGTCCTCCCGGTTTTTCAAAAATGAAAAAGGCTGTGGGATTTTTTTAACTAAAAGTTTATTTTCTTCTCCCTCAAATTAACCCAACAGGCCTTCTCCAGATCTACAACAGTACCAACAGCAGCATTGCTTTCAATTAGACCGGCCATTACAATTTTAGCCAAAAACATGAATTTTTAAAAAGTCATGAGCCCCTAAAATCAGGACATTAAAAATTCAATGTCTGTAATTTTAATTATAACGGCCATTGCTTGTTCTTGTTCTGTCAGTGCTTCTCTTTGTGTACAAACATTAAAAAAATAGCCAAGATACAGACCATTTTACTTTTGAGTGGTTTTATTTTAATATTTGATATTTTCCACTAATGCATTTTAGATTTATTATTCTGATGCGCTGGGAGCTCGTCCTATCCTCAAGGCACATCATGTCCTGGAATAAAGAGAATTAGGCACTTCTTGTCAGTATAGTCATTCAGTTAATGAAATATCTAATAACACAGTTCATCCATTAGTGGGCTATACCACAATTTAAATATTCTACTAATTCTCAAACCGTTAGCCATGCAATCCTACTGCATACCAGCGGTGCTTGTCCCGAAGACCTACAAAGACAGAGCTTTGTGAATTTAAGAAAAATGAGGGTCCAGGGAAAATGAATTTCAGGTTCTCAGAAGTGAGAGCCTTTCTCTTCAACGTTCAGTTCCTTATTTTCATCTCTTCATTTATAATTCAAGCAGCACTGATAGGCCTTCCTTCTATTTTGTATCAAATGTAAAACACACACCAGGCCATGCCCCTGCTTCCTCCTTCCTGAGGTGAATGCTGCCCAGGACAGTTCCCAGAGAACCAGCCCATTTTAACATCCTCATCGGCGGGGCCTTGTCCTGGCCCAGCAGGACGGGGCTCTGCAGCCGGAGCAGCGGTGTCCCGGTGCCATGAGGTGTGTCTGGGGAGCCTCACGCCACCCCCTCACAGCGCCTACAGGCTCCTGGTTTTGAGATGTGTACTCTGATCTGTAATAGATACACCTGACGGCTGTCAGGTAGGACCTTTATCTGGGCACACTCGGTCACCTCTGTCACACCAGGGTCCCTTGGGAACACCGGCCCTGCCGGCC
>NW_010142061.1:0-2568 GCF_000699245.1 Pterocles gutturalis
CTATATGGGAGTCATAGAACGGTTAGGGTTGGAAAGGACCTTAGAGATCATGTAGTTCCAGGCCCCTGCCATGGGCAGGGACACCCTCCACTAGCCCAGGTTGCTCAAAGCCTCATCCAGCCTGGCCTTGAACACCTCCAGGGATGGGGCACCCACAGCTTCCCTGGGCAACCTGTTCCAGTGCCTCACCACCCTCACAGTGAAAAATTTCTTAATCTCTAACCTAAATCTACCCTCTTTCAGCTCAAAACTGTTACCTCTCATCCTATCACTCCACTCCCTGATAAAGAGTGCCTCCCCATCTCTCCTGTAGGCCCCTTCAGGTACTGGAAGGTTGCAATAAGGTCTCCTCAGAGTCTTCTTTTCTCCAGGCTGAACAACCCAACTCTCTCAGCCTGTACTTGTATGAGAGGTGCTCCAGCCCTCTGATCACTTTCATGGCCCTCCTCTGGACTTGCTCCAACAGGTCCATGTCCTTCCTGTGCTGAGGACTCCAGAGCTGGATGCAGTATTCCAGGTGGGGTGCAAACTGCTGCAGGCAGGGAACTACTGTGCCCCTCCAAGCACCTGTGCTTTTATCGCTTTTCAGTTTAGTGAATTATGTATTTTTTCTTCCAGCTCATACTCAAAAAAATGACTGAGTTATTATTTTTTAAAGTTTCAGCATATAGGGAAAAACTGCTTCAAACATGTACATGGCACAGAACATTTTAGTTTAATTTACCACAAAATTTTGAAGTATAATTTAAAAATAATAAAGCTTACAGAGCTTAATAAATAAGCAACAATAGCTTTACTTAAAACATACATCAAAATCTTGAAGGGGTTTTGGTTTTTTTACCTCTGTGCATCACTTTCCGTAGCCCAAACTACCTGTAAATACGGGGGTACAATCCCCAGATGTTTGCAGATGGCTGCAGCAAGCCCCGGCTTCAAACCACCGCCCAGGGGAGCAGCACGGGCACCCAGCTTCCTTTGTAAACTGCCTTTTCCTGGCAAAGTGGGGAAGTAGTAAACGTGTATTGCCACTTGCTGTTGCTCCATGCTCCTGCCCGGTACAGACAGGATTTCTAAACTACAGGAAGGGTCATGTAAATGTCATTTTTCAACAGAAACCGCTCAACTACGTTGCTAAGCCCAGCATAAAACTAATTCTGGATTCTGACTGACACGTACTTCTCATTCTAAACTAGCCCAGGATCCCCGCTGTAGGACCTTTGCAGTTTTGCTCTTAATTTAACTCCTTTTGTTCCCATCCTTTCAGAAACCTCTGTAAGCAGGTAGCACCAGTACAAGACAGGCCACACAAGTTCCTTTGGAAAAACTCGTTTCCTGAAGGCTGAAAGATACTTGAAGTTTTTTTTTGTTTTTTTTTTTCAGTCATAAATATCAGCTAGAGTTGTCCCTGCACACTTCTAGAATATACTCTCCTGGGATTTGGTTTCCAAGAAGCCTCAGTCTGCAACACTCGCCTCCCCATCCCCGACCAGCTCAGGGAAGGGCCAGCTAAATCCTTCAGGAACAGAGCTTTCTTGAGGAATACTTTAAGCTCCATTTCTGGAGGAGAGGTCCAATAAGAAGCAATATCCTAGCCTTTATCCATACTGGGTTTAACACACATGTCCAGCTCCTCCTTGAAAATCACAAGTCTGGCAGTGGGGGTGGGGGCGAAAACCTCAGCATGTTACAATACTTTTGGTCAATTTTACTGTGTAGCCAAAGCCTCAGCCTTTTTTAATTTATTTTTGTGGTCACAAGTACTATGAAGAACATGAAGCAAAGGGCTTTTATGAACCTGCTGCTACTCAGAAGGTAACTTCTCCCCTCTGTGACAATAACCTACTTACAGACCCTTTCTTCCACTGCAGTCCTGACGCCAGAACTCATACACACCAGCACGAGTGAAACAGCATCTTCATCACAGATTTTGCTTTGCTCATCTAAGGACTTGCCTGCTCCAAAAAGAGGAATACTCCTTTTAGCATTTAAGGAATGGGGAATAATTTACCATAGACATTAACTCCTTGGGAAATTTCTTCTTTCACCTACTGAACTTCCAGAATGGTTGGGGGGAAAGGTGACACTTAAGCTTACATTCTTAGAATCATAGAATGGTTTGGGTTGGAAAGGACCCTAAAGATCATAAAGTTCCAACCCGCCTGCCATGGGCAGGGACACCCTCCACTAGACCAGGTTGCTCAAAGCCTCATCCAGCCTGGCCTTGAACACCTCCAGGGATGAGGCATCCACAGCTTCCCTGGGCAACCTGTTCCAGTGTCTCACCACCCTCACAGTGAAAAATTTCTTCCTAATGTCTAGTCTAAATCTACCCTCTTTCAGCTTATACCTGATACCCCATGTCCTTTCACCACACTCCCTGATAAAGAGTCCCTCACCATCTCTCCTGTAGGCTCTCTTCAGGTACTGGAAGGCTTCTATTAAGTCTCCCCGGTGCCTTCTTTTCTCCAGGCTGAACAACCCCAACTCTCTCAGCCTGTCCTCATAGGGGAGGTGCTCTAGCCCTCTGACCAATTTCAGAAGTCAGGTGGCCTGTAGCAGACCCCCACT
>NW_010142062.1:0-3149 GCF_000699245.1 Pterocles gutturalis
AGGGGTCCCATTCCCAGGACTAAAGTTAGCCAATAGTAACTTTGTCTTTAGGATTTTAAAATCCTTGTATCCAATTAGTAATTGCCAAATTTGCATGAGCTCTGTATAAAAGTGTGTAATCGAGGCATAATAAATGGCTACAGCATGATCATATTGGTCTGCTTCTGAGTCCTTACCAGCGGCAACTGGTGCCTAACATGGCCTGCAAACAAGTTCTTACTGAATTTGGAACCGCTAGAAGAAGAAAGAAGAAGAAGAAGAAGAAGAAGAAGAAGAAGAAGAAGAAGAAGAAGAAAATCGGCTGCAGGGGAGGAGGAGACAACAACAAGCAATAGGTAGTAATTTAAGTCATGAATTCTGAGTCCTTACCAGCGGCAACTGGTGCCTAACATGGCCTGCAAACAAGTTCTTACTGAATTTGGAACCGCTAGAAGAAGAAAGAAGAAGAAGAAGAAGAAGAAGAAGAAGAAGAAGAAGAAGAAGAAGAAAATCGGCTGCAGGGGAGGAGGAGACAACAACAAGCAATAGGTAGTAATTTAAGTCATGAAGAACAGGCACTAGTCAAGTTTCTTCAGTATTTCCTCTCTAAGAGAGGCATTAAGTATGACCCAGAGATTTTAAAGAAATTGCTTTTATGGGCAAAAGAAATGGGCATAGTAACAGGAGCCCAGGATATATATTACCCTGAAGTTTGTGAAAGGCTTGGACATGATATATGGGAAGAGGTCTCCTTGGGAAAAAAGGATGTGTTGCCTTTTGTGACATTTTGGAAACTTTTAATAAATCTATAGTTAGGGTGTTTGTAGAAATGCTAGCGCGGCGAGGTATTGAGTGTGATGGGAGGCAACTCCAGCTGCTTTTGGCATGGATGAGGGGTCATGGATTTTTCACAGACTGTACTGAAGTATTTGAAACAGAGGCTTGGGAGCGCACTGGGAAGGAGTTGTGGGATGCGGTCATGAAAGGGGATCAAAGTGTTTTAGGGATGGTAACGACCTGGAGAATGGTGTCAGAAACTTTAGAACAAGTGAAGGCTGATCGAACTGTCGCCACAATAGCAGATGCCGTGACGGGGCCAATGGCTTCTGAGATATTAGAAAAAATAACTGCGCCATCACCCCCCGCGGCCCACGGCCCCCTCTTCTCACTGCGGCACCTACCCACATACAGGAAGAAGAAGTTTTGGACTGAGACACCTAACCATTTCCATGAGGCATGCCCAAAGATGTTCTACCCTAAGGAGGATGAGACTCCAAAGGCCTTGCCAGTGTGGCTCTCTTATCTCATGAGACTCTGACACATGCTTCAGCACTAACTGTGATAAGTTTTGAAGTTGTTTCACATGATCTCCATGTTACTTCTATTTTTTTTTTCCTTGTCAAGGATAAAACAAAACTTTTAGTCTCTGACAAAAAAGAAAAAAAACAAACATTGCAGTTCAGCAGTCTTCAAAAACTTTTTCCACCCTTCTAGTTATTGGTGCCCAGTAAAATGGATTAGGTGGAAATAAAGTATATACAGTGGCAAAAGATACAGAAGGATAGAGTAATTTATGAAAGAATGTTGATTGTTTACCAATTTTCATGAAGTTCTGGGGCTCAAGTAACTGCTAAGCAGTTTCAGCTCCTGAGACCTGAGGCATTTGAACACCTTGTAAGACTGGGTCCCTAGACTTTTGTTTTAAAATTGTTTTCTCACCTACTGTATTGTCCCTGACTATCTTACTGCCCTATTTATGGACTGACATAGAAACTTTGCCTCCATTGGTCAGCAGGTGTCTAAGGAACGGTGCTTTTCTCCTGTTGTCAGCAGTTTTGTCTAAACTAAAAATCTAGTATCCTTTAACATATATATGCTAAACTTCATGAACAAAAAAGAGAATACTTAGTGGCATATGCTTTCTATTTGCTAGGGATCTCCATTTACAGTGGATTTTGAGGATCTATTGTTATTACTGTATTACAAGCCATTTAAATATAAGACTTCAGAATGTTTTGTTTAGTTTTGTTTTTAAAAAAGAGCCTTTAAAAATCCCTTTTCTCTCAGGAAATTTGTCCTACCTTTTAAACTCTACAGTTTAATCCTCAACGTTTACTTCTGATGTAAAATAGCTAATTCTTCTGGTGCCACCAATCACTGGAAAAAAACCTTCTTGATAAAATGTCTAAAGGCATGTTTGTTCCCGTTGTCTCTGCCCCATAACAGAAAGCTATGACCACTTCTCTCAACTTTTGTCTTTTCCCACCATTTATAAACTTCAAACAGTATTAATCCTGATTTAACCATCAAAGGAGAACTTCATTCTTGAATGTTAAATTTTCCTTTAAAAATAATCTGAATGTGCTGAGAGTTAGAAAGCTGACAGTACGAGAGTATAAATAGCACCTTCCTTCTCAACAATCCTTTTCCTGGGTTACTTGAGGACAAATATGCTCATTTGCTTTCCACAGATATGTTTCCACATTTTAGAACAAAAAGTCAAGTGCTAAAATTTGATGCCTTCTTATCCCTAATCAAAAAGGAGGAACTGTTCATTTGAAGGGCCAAATTCTGCCTTTACTTATGTTAGAAACCATTTTGCCAGTTGACTTTTTCACATCAGAGGAATCTTTATTATAAAGTAATGATCTAACAAGCAGAAAAAGATAGATATGTGTCATAACTTTCCAGTTTGCAGGATAAAAATATACCAGAGATACATCCAGAAAGAACACTGATGTTTATAATTGTTGCCAGGACGGTCAAGGACTTTCTAGCTTCTTGTGCTTTGCCAGTATGTGCAGGTGCAGGAGGAGCTAGGAGGAAGCGTAGCCCTCAATTACTGGCTTGGGATTGAACCTTAGATTTAGGACTGAGACCCAAATTGACCAATGATATGTTCCATATCATGCACGTCATGCCTGATACATAGATGTGAAACTATCCAGAAGCACTATATCTCTGTCTCTCTCTCAGCTGGCTCTCTCGCTCTCAGACTCTCAGGCTGTTCTCTTTTCTGGGACTGTAGTTTCAGGACTCTCTCTGCTTGTTAGCAGAGGATTATTAGCCAGGAACAAGCTAGGCCTTGGTCATCAAGTGGTGAGCAGTTGTGCTGTGTGTCACTGTGTATTTGTATATTTGTATATTTATATATTTATATATTTATATAT
>NW_010142063.1:0-4045 GCF_000699245.1 Pterocles gutturalis
TTATAAAATTTCTAATATATGCTTGTTATTCATTTATAGTATTTATAATATACTTATGTATTATAATTTATTCATATTTTCAATAACTGAAAGGTTTCTTAACTCCTTTAACCTTTAAATGCTTCTGGGCTACAGCATAGCTGAACTCCACAGGTCTCCACTTCTCTAAAGGGGTAAGAGAGAACCTGCAGCCGGGAACGGTGACAGATTGGCCAAAATGGGAAAAAAAAAAAAAAAAGGTCTCTATTTTTTTGCCACATAAAATAAAATAGTCTGTCCCCTTAAATATCCCAAGCTGGGAATGCTTCAAGCCCGTGGACCTTGTGAACAGGGAATTTTTGTGTCAGTTTAACGTGTCACTGAATAACCATTGTGAGCGCACTGACTGAAATTCTCTGTAACATATGTAGAAATGCAGAGAGATAAAACAGCTGTAAGAACTTGGGGAAAAACAACAGAAATAAAGCAACTGAATGAAATGTGCCCGTGACAGCTGCTGGGTGCTGGCTACCCGCTCTGCTCTTGATGGATGGTCGTGGTTCTTCAACCCTACTTCTAAGCTGCAGCAACAATAACATCAAAGGATACTCACTAGCCACAAACCCCTTGTTCGCATGCAGATACGGATGGGCATTTGCATGTAAATGACCCACTCCTCAGGCATCTCTGGGAAGACAGACCCGGTTCTATGGGTATTGGTGACTGTTGCAGGGGAAAAGAGATGGTCAGGCTCAAGCACAGCAGCTGCCTGGGCTGCAGCAGATGTTCGGGAACAGCATTTTGCAGTTTGACCAACTCTAGTGATTAAACAGAGCATTTGGACCTTGGGAAGACAGAGAAAACTTCAAGTATTACCAGGCTGTGTCTCAGTGTTTTATGCCCTGCTCCTTTCGAAGACATGTCAGGCAGAAGATACACTTGCTGCCGGAGCTGGAGTCACTGCTCATGATTGATAGCTGACTTCTGCGCTAAGAATTGTCTTGTCAAAAGGAAAACGAGAAGATTGACTCCTTAGTTCTGTAACATCTAAAAAGCAGTATCTGACTTCAGATATTTTTTCTAAAGACCCAAAGAATATTGGTTTTCTATCCATTGACGCAATAATGACATGTCTGATACAATGGTTCATCACTCCTCCAGTCACCGCTCGCTTCCCTTGTTACATGGTCAGGCAGCAAAAGCTGGACCTAATTTAGCGAGGACAAGTCTGCTTATCCCTCATAGAGTTACTTCACTGTTCAGCACCATTTTTCACAGTAAGTTTAATTTACGTTTGACTCTTGACCAACAGAGGATTGGTACGTATGACCATCTTTTAAACACCATTAACCTGATGGTGCAACAAACATAGAGAAACCCATTAATTCAAATATACATCATCAAAAAGTCATGCAAACTAAATCAGATATACATTTAGAGCAAGACATGCCATCTGTTCAAGCTTTCTAAGGGCTAAAGTAACTGAGAAGAAGTCGGTTTCGGCAGGCAATAATAAAATTATGCTGCAGAGTTACAGGCTCTAGTTTCAAAATTTATTCCCTTCTCTTCAATCATGATCCTCAATCATATAAATACAGTCACCTGCATCCATACCTTGCCTGCTCTGCCGCCTTCTTAACTACTGAATACAGCAACCTTCGTCAGTGAGGTGCAGATCAGAAGCCTCATAGCTGCTGAGATGGCGTGGGAAAACATGTCATTCTTCTTCCGACAGCAGTAATTTCAAATATTTTATATGCTTTCTTCAAATGTCACCACTTGTCCAATGCAGCCAAAATAGACGTCAAATTATACAGCTGACCCTTGGGTGTAACACGTATTGGATACTGCCCTGTGTATGGATGTGACGCTGTTTTGCACACATCCCTGGAGGGATTTAAAAACTGTGTAGATGTGGTGCTCAGGGACATGGTTTAGTGTTGGGCTTGGCAGTGTTGGCTTAATGGTTGGACTCAATGATCTTAAAGGTATTTTCCAACCTAAAAGATTGAGTGATGACTCTATAGCTCATTCCAAATTAATATATTTTTAAAATAGGCATGTGTAGCTTGAGTTGTTATAGCTGCTTCAAAATTCTACATTCAAACTCAATCAATTTTATATATTCCTGCATGCTTCAGAGTCATCTTTTGCTATTATTAATTTATTTTGAAGTGTATGTGATCACAAATAGTTTAATTTTGTCTATTGGACTTCACCTGCAGGCTAAACAGTCACATTACTTAGCAGAGAACTCCAAAGAGCCTGGTAATTTACTGGTTTGGTTGTGGACCTGCTCTGGGCTGCTGCTGCACGAGTAACTGACTCTTCAGTTAGAGTCAGTCAGTTATGATAAAAAAGGAAAACCAAAACTGATTAACCAAGTATTTAAGGTTTATTTTGTTCCTAGAGGAAACACTTCCTTCTCGCTTAAATTTGTTAAAGCTAAATTGTATTAAAAAGAAAAAAAAGCAAATTTATTTTCAGTCAAAAGTATCTAACACATTCATTGCAATTCCACAAAATATGTGATTAATCTAAAGTTGTTTTCAGCCTTTAAATATTTGGCTAGCACTCCTTTTGCCCAGCTGCACCTTGCAGCAGCATCACAACCACCGTCAGAAGCCAGGAGCCTGCTCTGCCAGCGCCCGCCCTGCTCTGCAGCACGCTGCTCCTTCTGCCCAGCTGGTCACTCTTGAACCAGTGCCTTCTGCAGGGGTTCCCTCCAGCGCTAACCACAATCCAGTGGGAGGGAGGGCGGAGGTTTCTGGGCGCCGGTTTGCATGTTGTCCCTCAGGGGCTGCCAGCTGGTGCTCTGGCTGCGGGAGCACTGCACAGAGGGGTCCGTGCACCGGGGTCACCCCACGCCGCGCTCTGCACCCCAACCATCAGGGCATTGCACCGAGGGTGGGTCCCTGCCCACGTGGCCCAGCCCATGGCATAGTAATGCCCAAAAAATGTATTCTCGGGTCAGCTTATCTGTGTGAGCTTCCTAGCAATAAAGCGAGCTCTTCTTCCTTCTGCTTTGTGCGGCTGCAGTTATCTGCCAGACCAAGAACCCGACGTGGGAGTCATTCTTTTAGCACTTTAACTATTTTTTTCTCTTTATTCCCCCCTCCTCTACAATGTTAAAAACTAGCAGGCATGTTTTATTCTTATTATAAATATGTTTCCATTAAAAGCCTTGGGTCTAAATATTCCCCACAGAAACTATATATCTTAAAAAATAATTTAACCGTGGAACGCTTGGCCTCTGACACCAACACATCTCCAGGACACTAAGGAATAGCAGGTGATGTGTCATCTTCCCCCTGAATTTCAATTGCAAGTGGCATTTCCTTTGAAGAGATGGAAGGTTAACAGGGCACGTGCTGTGCTGCTGGAAGGTTCAGCGTGTGCCCTCGGATCCGGAGCCGAGCACGGCCCCTGCCTGGAATGTCAATGGTGCAGCCACCGCCCCGCAGCGTTTGTCATCTGTCCCTGGAACATTCATCTCCGCTGCTCTCAGCCTCAGATTTCCTTCTGAAGTGTAATCTCTAACATCGTGAAACATTTTTTTCCTGTGGTTTTGTGCATTGTCATTCTCATTTTTCAGGGGCTGTTCTACCCGAGGTTTTTGCACATTTTCTTGTTCAGAGGCTTGGGAGGTGGATCGTCAGACAGTGATGACAGACAGGAAAACAGGGACTGAGGAGGGTTCGTTTTGCAACCCCCCCAAGCAGGAGCCACAGCAGCCCAGCGTATGTTAGCCAATGCTAAAGTGTTCCCAAACCAACCCAGCAAAGCTGCTCGGCACTCTCCGTGGGTATTTACGGTTCTGCGGAATTAGCAAATCATATTTCAGTGTGTGCGTCTTCTTAGCCCGAAAACATGTGACAGGAGCCGCACTGTGTAAATCCAGAACACTGAGATGAGTCAAGGGAAATAACAAACCTTATTTAAAGATGAATTTCTAATGAGATATGACAAGAAATTAATCTGCTGTGACTCGGGTAATAAACACCACAGCTCCGATTTATCAGGAAGAGCGAGTGGAACTTTACTGCTGCCTTTTCCTGGAAGTTGT
>NW_010142063.1:4057-25139 GCF_000699245.1 Pterocles gutturalis
TAATAACATCCAGGGCAAACTGCTGATGATAACATGATTTTTCTATAATGGGCTGGGGAACTGGCCCATGGAACGTGTTTAATACCAGATTAAATGGATCTGAGCTGCAGCTACCAGAGCCTCTCCTGCTCCCCGGAGGGTTCACAAGGTCGCATGTCCCAAAGATCTGCAGATTAAATATTTCAGATTTCTTCCTCCTCTGTGCTGGCTCTTTGCTGTAATCCTGGTTTCTCCCTGCACCATCCCTTATTTCCTATCCACATTGAGTTTCTCTTCCTCTGAGTTACCCTGGCTGCCATCCCATGGTGTGCCTGAGCCTAGTCCAGGTATCCTGGAACCTGTCCCTTCTTGCTGGTGGCAGCACCTGGCAAAAGGGGGATGCAAGGACTGCTGGCCTGCAGATATTGTCACTGAGAGCTTCTAATTAAAATAGCTGCTACAAGTCATCAAATAAAATGTGATACAGGATGGCAGGGTTTTTTCCTAAAGAAAATAGTGAGCATAATAACTAGCTTGCAAATAAGTGTAAATGTAAATAAAAAAGGATGCCGTAATAAGAAGCCTGGATGTTTGTGACTGTTGCAATAGTAAAAGTTGCCACCGTGGTGAAAATAAATTACGTTTATGTGTTGTTTGTGAGGAGGCCATTCGGTACAGAGTAATAGCTAGAGAGGAAAGGCTTTTACAATTCTATTAGTTGTAATGGATTTGTAGGTTCCAACACGCCATTCATCATCTCACTTCCACCCAGAACAAAAAGCAATACTAGAGCTAATTAATTACCAGCGCCAGTAATTAACTGTTCCCCAGATGTTTATATTTTCCCCAGATGACAGAATGGGTGCCGTTCCGTGGGCAGCTTCACAGGTATGTGGCACCATGCAGGGGAGCTGCTGGGGAACCAGGGTCTGACGACCAGCACCGCGGCCCAGCACCCTGCTCCCCCACCAGGGCTGGGATCTCGGCCTCGCCAGGCACCCAAGGGTCATCCCAGTCCACGGCACAGCTTGTTGTGCCAGGGGTGTGTGGCACTGGTTAATCCTTTTCTCCCCGGTTCATGCTGCAAACACGGTTCAGGTATCAAAGCTCCCGTCTCCACACTGCCTCAGAAGTCAAGGTGCTTTCTAGGCTCAGGCAAGGCTCAGAGCAGAATTGAAACCAAAGCCTTGATTCTCTCGAGACTGTGTGCTGGATGGATTAAACACGGTTTCCTTCTAAAGCTTCCAGCCAGGAGAGAAAAAAGCAGCTTGAATCTCTAAGAACCTTGCCTTTATTTACCAGCCGGGTACAGCTGATGCATTCTGCCTTTGAGGTATGCGCTAATGTCCGTGGCACCAGGGCAAAGGGAAGGCTGGATTTGTGGCTCTGCTGGAGCACCTGTGGGGCAGCCAGGAGGATGGCTCCGCTGTTCCCAGGCTGTGCGGTGGGAGCAAAGGTACGCAGGCAGGAAGCCTCGAGACAGCATCTGGCGCCGTGCAGCAGAGGGGAGCACGGAGCAGCCGGTGCCCGACACCTCTCAGGTCCATTGCCCATGCCAACGCTGATCCGACGTGGGACAATCATCCCGGCAGGTGCTGGGTTTGTTTTGCTGCTGTTTGCCCAGCAGCGCCAGACCTGCAGGGATGCGGAGGTGTCACTCTGTATTTACTGTAAGAGCTGTCACATTCTATACAGAGATGATGCGGGTTAGAGAACATCTGCAGTGGGTCCCTGCAAGCAGAAGGTGCAGCTGGGAAGGTGCAGCACAAGGATGCTGGAAACAGAGGCTGCATTGACCGAACCCTTGTGTCACTGGGCCAAAATGCCAGGGTTAGCTCCTATCCATACCAGCACTACTGGAGAAATCATGCATCTCATGGCAGCATCGGGCTAATTCCCATGCAAAACCCTCTCCAGCACCTGCCCGGACCCCCTGCCTTCTGCTCCCTGCACAAACGGATGCTCTGCCCCCCCTGGAGCCCCCGGGGAGATCAATGTGTGTGTGCAGGGATCAGCAGCCCTGTGCAGCAGGGTGGGAGCTCCTGGGTCCTGCCACCCCTCTGCACCCCGGGCACAAGGGAAGGGGGTGCTGCCCATCTCCTTACCCCCCACCCCTCTCACCCCCCTCTTGCTCACTCTCCATGGGTGCACATCATTGCCACTGTGCCGACCTGTCCCTGCTCAGGAAGTGTCACTCTGGGTGAGGAATGATCAGGTCTGACCTAATTCGTCCCCCATCAGCCTTAGAGTGGGTCCGAGCTCTGAGGATGAGGATGCTCATTTCTGTTTTGTGTGTAAATCTGTGAGTAACGTGCATCACCCCTTCCACCAGCACAGCCGTACCCCTCTCCCTCTCCACACGGCTGCTGACAACAAGGCTACAGAGAACTGCGGGCAGCCAGGAGGGACACCAGAGCTGCTGCTGGTTTGTGATTTTTGACCTTGCCACAGGCAGTCCCTCAGTCTGGCCAAAGGTGCACCCCTGAACCTCGCAGGAGGTCGAGTGCACACTGCTGCAGCATCCTCAGCTGCAGCCCCTCCTGCAGCGTTGCTCGCTGAGCCCGGTGTGTTGACACTGGGGAAATGAAGCTGTCACATCTGGCCGCGGTGACCCACCGCCCACAGTGCTGGCAGGGTCCCCCCCCACCCCCAGGCTGGGAATGCACATCTCACACCGCATTCTCCCCAGCCCAGAAAATCCCATCTTCCCTGTGCTTGCAAAGTGTTGAAAGGGGACAAGATGCATGGGGAGGGGACAGGTGGCACCAGACCCCACGGTGGCACCAACAGGATCGGTCTCCCACTGTGCCTGGGACGAAGGCACAGCCCCGGTCCAGAGCTCCCTTCCCTGTGTCCCCCAGCACACCCCAGCTGGGGTCCTTGCCTCCAGCCACTTCAGATGGGAGACCTGTGGCTGGAGGCAGCAGTCGTTTTTTATTACTGAGGTACTGAGAAAATTCATCTCAGCATCACGGATTTTTAAAAGAAATTATTTCTGGATTATTCTTTACTTCCAGGAACCCACATCTGAGATGTGGGAAGAGATTTTCTTCCCATGTTCACTTCCCAGCCCCTGTGCTTCTCCTTGCAGACCCAGACACAAACCCTTTCCCCACCACTTCGGCCCAGGTAAGAGAGATGCTTTAATCTACACTATGTAGGAGCTACACTTAAAAAAAACTACCTGGAAACTCCTAGATGCTGATGAATACAAATAACCAGCTTTTAAATATATCTCTAATCTTGGTTCCTTGAGTTCTTTTGGCTTTTATTTATTTCCACATACTCTGAAAGTGCTGGGTTTGAATGTTGAATACTTAAATGGGCTTGAGAGTACTGTTCAAAAGGAGACACAACAAATACCTGGAGTATTCTCTTTAAAAGGGAGATAACACTTTATCAATATCCGAAGGAAAATAATACAGAAAAATGATGCAAACTCTTTACAATAGTTGTAATACACAAAAAAATCATAACGGGATAAGACTAAAGTGCTTATATTTAGCCAATTAGCTCAACAAAAATATTTTTATGGTAAGATCCCACAGAGAGGCACACAATCTGCCAACAAGTAATTTTATTACAGTTAAAAATCATCCAGAGGATGGGAGCAAAGACAGGTGTTAGTGGCAGGTGAAGCCCTGCAACACCCAGTGCCCCCAGCTACCCTTCACAGGGACCCCCCAGGTCTGTGCAGATCTGCCACCCCCACACCCTGGGAGCCCTGGGTTCCCCAGAACAGAGAGGGTCTCTGTGCTGCCCGCAGCGGAGGAGAGTGAAGGGCTGTGGGTGCACCGGTGTAAGAGGGGAGAACATCCGCAGGGTTCTGGATGCCGGCTGTTCCCCAGCAGCAGCGAGGATCCGCTGTCACCTCCCTGATGCTGATTCACCCGCTCACCCCAGGTCCTCTGGCAGATCCCTGGTTAGCACAGCCCGCATCGTTCACTGATTCTCTTGTTGGGTTTTCTGCCATCCATGGCTCTGGCGTGACAATCCGGAGCTGGCCTGCCAGCGCGGAGCAGCACTGCAGATTGATAAATGCGGTGGGCTGCACGCACCCTGCAAGGATTTTCAGGAAGAAGGTGATTCATCGCCGTAAATCACAGGTAGGAGACACATAATCATTTGTTATTAAACAAACAGCGAATAAATCAAACACTGAATGTAGTGCTAAGAAACGCTGCAGGAACGATGGGGCAGGGAATGGGGAGACAGGCAGCTGGCAGGAGCGGGGCTGGGGGACAAACACTGCCCTGGCGCACCGGGCAGAGGGCTGGCACCAATAACGATGATGGCCAGCTCTGCTTTCTGGAGGTTTTCTGTACTTACACACCATGGCCTGTGCTATCGATCCGAGAGATGGGGCTGATGGGGATCAGAGAGCAAGTACCAGGAGCAGCAGCTTATGGGAAGCAGAGGGGGAAGTTCTGTATCTTCTGTAGCTAAATCAATCACAACTGATGGAAAGTTAAATTAATAGTAACCTGCACTGGCTGTGTGAGAGCAAGGGCTGGATCCCCATCACCCTGCAGCCAGCTGCCTCCTGCATCTGACAAGGGACTTTGTTCCCCCAGACACCGCTCCAGGTGAAGCACATCCCCCGTTTACGCTGGATTCCAGATTCCTGATGTCCTCCCACTTCTTCACATCCTGGCAGAGGGGGAGAGTCTGGTGCCTCTTCCCACCGCCCGCATCTCTGTGCTGCTGTAAACAGGGACTCACCAACACTCGATGGCTTTTCAGGGCACAGAGGCGGGTTCACAAATGGTGAACTTACACCAGAATTTACATTGAATTTTTGCATAAGGAGAAGAAAAAAATTAGGACTGCAGAAAAAAAAAATGCAGTCAGATTCTGATGTGCCACCTGGGCTGCAGGGATCCTCCCCCTGCCTGGTGCGCCTGAAACCCTGCTGATTGACCTTTTCGCTTCATCCGATTGTTGAAGGCGTTATCTTAAAATGTTTTCCCAGGAAACAGTCCTCAATGTGAAATTCAGACTGATGGCAAATACCCATTTTGCTGGCAGCAGTGACCATGCCGACAGAGCTTCACTGCTGCCCAGTGTATGTCCTGGGCTGTATCTGCGCCTCCACATGCTTTAGAATTAATTAGGGACTGTCATCGCTGCTGTCAGGAGCCATGAGCTCCTCTTCGACTGTTCCACATCTGTGTTAAGCCGCTAGGCATAAACCACAGTTGGACGTGTTCCTATCCCATAATAGGGCATACTGCAGGATCTTTAATTTATCCCTATAAAGCTTTGATATATTATGCTCCATCGAATCTAAAATCTCATTAATCAGCTACAAATCATTGCGATTGAAGCTCACCAGCAGTTTAAAGCTGCTGGTTGGGGACCAGTGCGGTCAAACAGAGTTGTGGGTGCCAAAGCCCCGTTTGCATCGCTGTGGTGGTGATGACTTGTGCCAAAGCAGCCCTGCAGCCACCCAAGAACCCGGTGCAAAGAGAGAACCAGGACGAAGCTGGAGAACAGCTGAGAAGGAAAAAGGATGAAGTACAGGGAGGCTGCTCCTACCCGCAGTCTTGCAGAAGTTGAAGAGGGTTTTGCTGGGTGAAGGTCAGATCTGTGCCCACACTGTCCCCAGAGGGGCAAGAGCAGATCCCCCGGGGGCTCACCGTGGGGGGGACAGGCTGTCCCAGCCAGAGGGACCGAGAGGGACCTTCCCGGCTCCTCCCTGGTGCTGTGCCAGGGAGCACGGCGGCAAAGTAACGCTGGTTTCTTCAGGAGAGTATCTTGTACCTAAGCAGGGAATTGGGGAAAAAAAATCACTTTGAGATTAACCGCTGTTTCTGGGTTGTTATCTTGCTGGCTTGATTTGTTTTCTTTTGGTTTTTTCCCATTTGTGGATCTTCTGAGCCCATTTAAAGGCAGGCAGCAGAATACAGATATAACAAATGACATGCCGTCTTCAGGACAAGTTTGCTGCCACCTTAATAGACCCTCAGAGCAAAGGAGTAAACAGAAGATAAATCCTGAAGGTTATACAATGTCTTCAGAAATAGTTTTTATTTCTCGTATTAATGTTTTCTCACAATGCAATTCTAGAAAGCTATTAAGTACAAACGTGAAGTTCATAACTTGTATGAACTTCCAAGAAAATGTTTTCCTTCCAGTCTGATAATAAATGTCCATGTGCATATGAAATGTATTTAAACTTAAATAACATTTTCAATCCAACACGTAATGCCAGAAATGACATTTTAAAAAGTTACAGAAAGAGTCTGTGCAAGAATCAGATGCAGAATGAAAAAAATAATAATAATAACATTGTCAAGCAGCCACTGTTCAGAAAAAAGACGGTTTGTGCAGATTTTTACAACATCAAAACTTTGGGGGAAAAAAGCCGTTTGAGCAGGGCATGACAAATAAAGGTTTTTGGTGCCAATGTGGCCCATGTAGTGTCTTGCTGAGCACAGTTGCAGGGCTGGAGCATGGGCAGGGTGACCAGCAAGAGGGAGGGGCGGCAGCGCTTGGTCCTCGCTCAGCACATCCCAGTGGCTCAGCTCTGCAGGGTGTTGGGGTGCAGGGACCCAGGGAGGCTCTGCGGGGTGTTGGGATGCAGGGACCCACAGGGCTCTGCAGGGTGTCGGGGTGCAGACACCCAGGGAGGCTCTGCAGGGTGTCTGGGTGCAGGGTCCCAAGGAGGCTCTGCAGGGTGTCGGCGTGCAGGGACCTAGGGAGGCTCTGCAGGGTGTCGGGGTGCAGGGACCCACGGGGTCTCTCAGGCACCCAGGGAGGCTCTGCAGGGTGTCTGGGTGCAGGGTCCCAAGGAGGCTCTGCAGGGTGTCGGGGTGCAGACACCCAGGGAGGCTCTGCAGGGTGTCTGGGTGCAGGGACCCACCAGGGCTCTGCAGGGTGTTGGGGTGCAGGGTCCCAAGGAGGCTCTGCAGGGTGTCGGCGTGCAGGGACCCAGGGAGGCTCTGTGGGGTGTCGGCGTGCAGGGACCCAGGGAGTCTCTCTGGTGTGTTGGGGTGCAGGCACCCATGGGTGCTCAGCCCCCACACATGCTGCGGAGCAGCTCAGCAGGGCAGGGTGACATCAATGTACTCACATCTGGAAGCTCATTCTCTGAGACAGGATCATAAATGCTTTTTGGTTTTGCACATACCATTGCAGCCCTATGGCCTGCCTTCTGATACATTATTTAAAATATTGACTTAGTTCCCTGGTTAAAGCTTCAGCCAGAGTTGTACAACGCCACTGTAATTCTCTTCTCCTTTTTCCATCTGTCTCTCTCTAGTGGCGTTCAGTTTTCGGTTGCAAAGGTTATGAGTGCAACCACAGTATGGGTGTCACACAAAATGAAGAAATAATAGCGCTCTCCTCTGCACCGCACAATTTCTCACAGCACATTCATCACCGCCGTGCTGGAGCGCTTTCCAGAAATGCATCAGGCCATGCAGTGAGCGTGGCTGACGTGGCGCGAGGACCTTCACTCCTCCTCCGAGACAGACGGGCGCAGAGGAGGGGAAGGAAAGCAACAGTGAGCTCCAACGCAGTTTTACATTGATTTTGACAGCAGTGAGAGCAATGCCACCTCCTCTCATTTATTAGCTGGTGGGAGCATTCCCAGTCGCTGGGACTAAAGCCATGTTTTACTGTGTGCTGTAAAAAGGATTATTATTTGTGGTCATGTTAGAAAAATGTTCTTCTGCTTATTTTACCAGAACTGGGCTCATAAGTCATGGGTGGATGTGTCATTATCTACCCACCAGCTGCTGTCCTCGCTCGGCCCTCAGGCAAGATTCAGTCACAGCTTCTCATGAATAAAGGATCTGGGGGCTGCTCTGTGTCAGCGCAGATGCAGGATGCGATTAGGCAGGATGGTGGTGCTGACGGGCTCCACTCCAGCAGACTGACCACTAACAGCATCCATGTCCTCTCACTGCCAGGAGAGCAGCACAGAGCAGCTGGACAGCAGCAGCAAGATGCTTCCACTTTGGTCACCAACCCACCAGTAACTTTACGGAGTTATACTAAAATCATGTTTTGACCTCAAAATCGAGGATTCAGCGTGTTTGGCAATATTGTCTGAATTCAAACAGGTTTTTTCCACCTGTGAGAAATTTATTTAGTTTTCCATTTAAGAAAAGCATGGTGTCATTTTCAGAAGGGCTAAGGCATCTCAGAAAAATCCATGTATCCCCAGAAACCTCACATCCACATATCATGTCTTGTCCTTGCTTCACTCAGAAGGAAAACATCCCCCTCCAGGGAGCTGCCTGACCCGCAGGTCAGGAGATATTGCTTCATGAGCCTGTCGTAAGTCTTGCTGCTAAATTTACTCCGTCTCACATGGAATGAAGAAACACTCACTGGGCCAGAGAGCATGTGGGATCTTGGGAGGTGGGCTCAAGCCCTCCCTGTCCCAAACCACCTCGGTGATTGTGCCTGCGACACCCGGCTTGTGTGCGCACTGGGAGCTGTGATCTGAAAGAACTGAACACCATGAGATGCTCTGATCCTTCCATTCTGCAAGACAGAGAAAGAAACATTGCTGTGAAAGTGCATTGGAGATGTAAAACATTAGAGCTATTGCAGTGGGTCAAAAAGAAGGTCCATCTGTCCAAGCCCCCTGTTTCCAGGAGTCCGTACGTGCGGTGAACTCTCACGGCCAGCTTGCTGCCTGTGACCAGGAGCTTCCTCGAGCAGGTGTTCCTCCAGAGCTCCCAAACCCTCCAGGGTCCCTTCTCCCTTCCCCTGCCTGGGGAGGCAGGGGTTACAAGGACATGGCTGTTATCCTGGAGAGAACAAGGAGAAGCAGTGCAAGGACAGCAGGTCTGTGCTGTAGGCACTGTCTGTGGTAGGCAGGTGGAGTTCTCTGTGCAAATGACGTATGGAAATCGGGGGGTTCAGCCACCAAGTGAAGAGTTCCATCACAGCTCTGGCCCAGCAGGTGTCTGGCACTCCTCTGGCCATGTAATGAGAGGTTTTTCACCAAAGTACTCATGATTTTACCATAATGCTCTTATGCCCTGAACACTTTGAGATGATGCACTTTGCTTGTTGCTCATTACTTGGCAATTAATCATCACCCACCAGTCCTCTTCACTGACTAACGCCAAGGACCATTCTTCCCTTTGCCCACACATCAGTGGTACCAGCATTGCTCCGGTCCCACGCCTAAACCACAGCACCGAACGAGCTGCTGTGAAGAAAATTAGCTCCATCCCGGACAAACCCAACACATCTTCATATATGTCTTCCCCGTTCCTCAGGACATTCGTGAATTTCTCATCCATATTAAGTTTCAATTCCTTTTTTAATTACTGCATCCCTTCAACAAGTTACCTCATATTAAAGAACCAGAGGAATTAGAAGTAGAAAGATGTATTCGGTCATGCAGTACATCTCCTTGCCAATGCAAAATCTGTTCCCTGGAGTCCATTTCCTAGAAACTTTTCAAATAGACTCAGTTCAAATGAATTTTTAGACATGTGCTCACTGAATAGTGGCTCAGAGCTCAACGTGTGAATCGCAGCTGTATTATAACAGTCAAATAGGAATAATGATAATGCAGAAGTCCATATTTCTTCCTAGTTACTTGGCAAATCTTTTCTGGATTTAAGTAATTTCCAAGTAGCTTTGAGACCAAAAGGCGCTGTAATGCTGAAATCTGCACTCGGTCAATCAGGAGCTGTTAAAGATATGGTGGAGCCTTGTTTCATTATGCATCAATGCTAAACTGCATCTCATGTTCTCATTTTTCTTCTGAAACGCCCTTTCAATATGGATTACTTGTAAAACAGAAAGCATATGTAATTCTGCACATGGCTGGGAGACGGTGCACTCACACGGGGTGGAGCAGAAGATTCAGGATTCAGCGGGAACACGAAGCTGGTGCAAACAGTCACTTTAACTCCTGTTTGAGTTTGCTGCATTGTTGGACAATGCACCACTTCCCCTCATTGTGAAAGATGAATGGGAAATGTAATAATGCTTTACGTTCACTTACTTTTCCCCACTTGTTTTGACTAGGAAGATTTTTATCATAAAAATCAGGTAACTCGCAGCACAATGAGAGCCTGGGTAAAACATGATGCTCTTTGTTAACAGCCCCACATTAATTTGTGTATCATAAGATTTTTACACCTGATAAGTGTCTACATATCAAGATTATTAGTCCCTTAATAGGCAAATCGGGTAGGTAGAGAAGCAGTCAACAAGGGCTTTTTCTCTTTTTCCTTCTTTCAAAAGCAGCTAATGACAGAATGACTAGGCTACAATATAAATTATTAGTAATTGAAAAATTTTCAGTTCTAATTGTCTAGAAATTGGATTAAATGTTTAAAAAAACATGTCAAACAGCTATCGGTGGAAAATCCTGTGGAACCTGTGATGTATCTCCCATCTGCAGAGCATAAGCAGAGTAGGGAGAACGCTCTTCAGCACCTCAGCACGCCCAGAAACAGCATTTTACCAGTCCCACCCCAGCACTCAGCACCAATGTCATAAGCTGCACCTCTAGGCTGGGGTTACCTGCTTCATGGGCAAGTCTGGACATAATTCACTGGAGATTTCAGTGAGGGTGCCTATTAGGCGATTTGACTTTGGTAAATGCATGTGTCAGTAATAACAGCCCAGCATCAGCCATCATCATGCTTCTGACAGCACATCTCTGAGTGTTTTACAGAGTGATCTGAAGTTGAGTTCCTCCTTGCCTGTTTCTGTTCTGGTGCAAAAGAACATGCTTTGCAAATGCGCTTTTTGTACTGCTGAGTGTCCATCTGTCTGTGTACGTCTGTACTAGCGACCAGGCGTTTGTAATACCGACAGGCTCTCCAGGTGCCACACTGGTTTCCCAGTGTTAGAATCACAGAATTATAGAACATCTCAAGCTGGAAGGGACCCATGAGTATCATCGAGTCCAACTCCCTGCTCCTCACAGGACAAATTTCTCTACTTATTGATGGCACTATTGCTTCCAATGTCTTTTTAATTATCTCTCTTGTTCTCACTGATTTTTCTCTTGTTCAGAATCTTGTTTTTCTCTTTAATTATTTTTCCATCATTATCACTGGAGGAAAATATCTGCTGTTCTGCTGTGTTTAAAACACATCCTCTGCCCTAGGACTGTATTGTATCTTGTACTTCCCTATGTCCTACAAGTTTTCTTTCTGTACAACATCCACCTGGGTCCTTTGAAACATTGAATGTCTTCCTTTTCAGCAGTCTTTCTCTTGTTCCTGTCACCTTTTTTCCAACATAATCACTTCTTAGAGTAAGTTGTGGGAATGTTACTTCTGCCATGAACATTATCTACACTTTCAGCTTCCACGTAACGTCTTGCATAGTTTTCATCCAAATATTAAGTCAACACTATATATTGCTAGAACTGGAACACACTCACCATAGCAAATTAAACTGACAGATCTCCTTCTGTTCCTCCTTTCTTGGTGACCAGCTGGATGAATCCTGGGGGTGTCCAGGGGCAGTGGATTGTGCACCTCTGCAGGAAGGGGTCACTTTAGCACCTGGACAGGGCATGTAAGATTTGGAGATGGCCTGGCTAGCTGAGTAGCCTCGTGTTGGGCACAAAAAACCACTGTCATGGTTTAACCCCAGCCAGCATAAGCCCCAAGCAGCCGCTCACTCATTCCCTGACCCCCCTTCCCCAGTGGGATGGAGGAGAGAATCGGGAGGGCAAAAGTGAGAAGACTCATGGGTTGAGATACAGACAGGTTAACAGGTGAAGCAAAAGCCACACACACAAGCAAAGCAAATCAAGGGATTCATCCACTGCTTCCCACCACAGGCAAGTGTTCAGCCATCCCCAGGACAGCCAGGCTCCAGCACGTGTAACGGTGACTTGGGAAGACAAATGCCATCACTCTGAGCATCCCCCCTTCCTCCTTCTTCTTCCCCCAGCTTTATATGTTGAGCAGACATCTCATGGTGTGGGACATCCCTTGAGTCAGCTGGGGACAGCTGTCCTGGCTGTGTCCCCTCCCAGCTCCTTGTGTCCCCCCAGCCTGCTCACGGGTGGGGTAGGGTGAGGAGCAGGACAGCCCTTGGCTCTGTGTGAGCCCTGCTCAGCGACAGCTAAAACATCCCTGGGTTATCAGCACTGTTTCCAGCACGATCCAAACCACAACCCCAGACCAGCTACTGTGAAGAAAACTAACTCTATCCCAGTAAAAACCAGCACAACTGCCATGGACTACAATGTCTGTTGAGGAGGTTTGGGAATAAAAGACCCCAGTTAGCAACTCATGAAGAATAGTAGCTTTGTGTGAATCAATAATATAAATAAAAACTTGCCAAATGATCCAGAACTTCTGTTTCTCTTTTAGAATGCACCTTTTTGTTAACAATCTAGTTATTCAATCTGTAATTCTCCAAGAGGTTGAAGCAGTAAGCAAACAAACCACATCTGAAGTCCATGCTGCATCTCTCCACCACATGAATCACATCATCTGTGACACAGCACAAGCGGAACTGCTGTATTGGAGCCATCTCCTGCTGGAGGAACCAACTGCTGCCTTTTAACAACCCCTATTCACAAGTGAATTAGGCTTTTCTGTTTGTTTGTTCACTTTCATATTTTTTATTATTCAGTGTTTAATGGATCAGCAAGTTTGGGAGGAGGGCCCTTCGTTTCCGTTAGTTGTGCAGTTGAGTCTGGCAGGATGCATACAGCAGCCTTACATCTCATTTCTGGATGGATACTGTAAATGTCTCCCTAAATCTTCGGTGCAATTTGCTGCCGACTGCATCCACACCAGCTGGCACAAGCAGAGCCAGTGTGGGCACAGCTCCTCTGTTACAGAACAGACCCATTTATTTCCCTGCAATTCCAGCAGATGAAGCTGCATGTTATAGGAACCCCTCAAGTACATTAATTGGGCTTTCCCAGGCTTCCTAAACGAACACTGCTGCCTACACAATTACAGCCCATAATGCTCAGTACCAGGACAAACATACCGCAGAGCATGGCTGGCTCCTCACCTGTGTCTGAAGAAAAGACAGTGCTCGTTGGTGCCTTTGCTCTGCAGGTTCATCACCACCAGTACGGGCAAAAAGAGTCAGAGAGAAACCTGCTCATCTACCTCCCGCCGCGCGCACACACCGATGCCGCAGGGATGGTCTGCCTGGATTGCCAGCAGCAGCTGGCTCATCCTTTCCAAGGCTCCCAGAAACTCATCCCTTTTCGGAACGGCTTTGGAGTGAAGGGGCTGCTGTGAAGTGTAACGGGCTTGCCCTGCGGGTCATCTCACACCTCCCGTCCGCGGGCCACTTTCCTCATTATTCCCTATCAGAATCACTCCAGAAGAGCTCTCAAAATGGCAAGGGGTAGATATCCTTGGTATTCAGAAAGGGACAAGGGTATTTAGAGTGGAAATTGGCAGGCATGCTCCCTGTAAGTCCATGGAGCGAAGGTGTGAGGTGGGCACCTCCCTTGGGTCCAAGGATCCCAGCAGAAAGCCCGCAGACGTCACCTGGTGCCAGAGAAAATCTCCCTGTAATTTTGGAAAGACCCTAAATTCTGGACTAAAACCAGAGGACTCCAAGTCTGAATTTCTTCACTGTTAGCCCTCTGATAGATACAACTGCTATCCCCTGAACATAATTAGGGACAACAGGGACTAGGGACCATACCACCTTGTATCAGTCAGACAAAACAAGAGCAGAGAGCAGAAAATGAGCAAAAATATGAGGATTGGGATCTTCTCCCTTTATGGACCTGAACAAAGAGCTGTCAGGACCTCGAGCACCCCAGGTTTGCCTGCCCGTGCTCGAGGTCAGCCCTGACATGATGCAGCTGCAACCTGAGCTGGTGCTCCTGGGGAAGGGCTGGGTGAGAAAGAGCTTCAAACCAGCCCAGCTTCTGCCCAGCATCGCTTTGCTTCCCTGTGTTTCCTCAGCCCTTCGACGTATTCACCCATCTGGCCCCAGGTTTACAGCGTGGCGTGCGGGGAAAGCCTTTGCTGCCATCACCACCACCAGTGCTTTGGCAAACTGGGGGAAGAAGGATGGTGCGAAACTGGGGAAGACAGTAGCTGTTGGCAGGGCTCGTTCAGGGCACGGAACCAGCAGGCTCTGCTGTTTGGGCTGCCCCGTCTTTGCTGCTGCCAACACCTCTGCAGCTGATTAAAACCTGACAAATTCTGCTCTTCTGCCCTGCTATTTTTACCACTTCTGTTTGCCCCCAGTTGACTCTTTGCTCATTTTAATAGTTCTAATGCTTCAGAGTTTCAGAGTATGAATTAACATTTTGGAGTCCTGGAGTCAGAGGCATATTTCTGCCCCTGAAATGGAGTTACATGGAGAAAATAGAGGATGCCTAAGTAATTGCTAAAATTGAAACTCATTAAATGTCTGACATAAATACTTCTGGGTTCAGACCCACTGAAACAGTATAAAGGAGAGGGGATTGACAGACAATTGCAAATCTGACATTTCCTAATTCCTCAGTGCCCACCATGGTTACCACTTCTGGTTTGTTGCTGTAGGTTTGTTTGATTCTTCATCACCTTTTCTATCACCACATGGAGAACTGTTTGCACAAGTAGGTCCTTGTGCCCTCCCAATCTTTCTTCCACAGCTGGTGATGGGATTTGGAGTGAGAGACAGTCTTCTCCAAAGGCTGTAATCCAGTTAAAACCAGCAGACCACTGCAGGCTTCTTAATTTCTCGTTTTTAATTGTTTCCTTGAGTGATTTATTCCATGTACACATAAGGACAACAAAGATGATGTTCCTAACTGGTAATGATACACTTCTAAACTAGGTTAAAAGCTTTCCCCCATCTTTTAGGCTGCATTGGGTAAGACATTATGTCTCAAAAGTCTCATTGTAACCAAAGACAGAGCTGGACACGCAGGTGATCTCATTTGCAAGGGCCCATCCGCGTGGGTTCTTCCGCAGGGGAAAGGGCAGCGCAGGAACAGCACATCCCCTCTGAAACCATTCAGGGGTTAAAAAACAGCTATGCACCCAGAGTGGCTTTATTTAACAAAACAAGAGTTAAAGAAAACAAACACCTGGATGCTACAAGCAGGTGCTGGCAGCTGCAGGAGAAGGTGCCCCAGGAGTGGGAGCTGCCCGGTGCCCCGCCACCCCTGGGAACGCCTCTGCAGAGGCTGCGGTCCGTGCTCTCTGCCCGGAGCATCCCGCCCAAGGGATGCTAAATCGGGTTCTCACTGCCAGCAGTGACTTGGTCACAAAACCGTGGTGGGGCAGGAGGGAAGGGGAGCTGGTGATAACCAGCGTGGGAAGGGCTGTGACCCCTGATGTGATGCAATCGCTTAATTACCTTTTTTTTTTTTTCTTAAAAAGGAAAAGATAATGTATTGTAGAAATACCTCCACCTTATACTTATCACCTTGGTATTGTGATAACCATTTTTCTGTACTTGAAGCACTCACAGTCCTTTCGTTCACATCAGCACAAGAGAACAGCGCATTAAACCAAAGAGACATTTCTTCTCTGATACCACGCGGTGGAGGTATCTGATGGGAACCTCTCCGTGGGAACACAGACTCTCTGCTATGTTGTCAGCCCTTAATCTTTATTCCCACATGGGTTACAGCGTGCATTCAAGTATCTGGTCTGTTGTATAAACAACTCTAAATAAAATCAGTTTAAAATCATGGAAACCTGAGACCATATCTCATCTACAGAGAAAAAGCGGAGGAGTCAGGATGAAAGATATGCTGAAGGGCCCCATGAATCTGCCACCGCCATCAGTGGACATTACACTGCTGGTTTTAAGTGTGTCGTACTCACGTCTGTGTTTTGGCAAAAACCTCTGTGTAGAAGCTGTTCAGCTACGGCACCACCAGAATGATCCCAGTTCACCACGGCAGCAGGTCTGTGCAGCTAGAGATGGGGGGAGAGCACAGACCCATCAAGAACGCAAGATGAGCACTTTGCTGAGCCCGGATTTTCCCCCTGAACAAATCCTTATAGCATCTTATGCCAAAAGAAAAAAAGCTGTGCCTCCAGTGAATTGGTTTTGCTGCTTTGTCATGTACTTTCTGTGCTACTACAGAAGCAGGCTCCCTTCCCAAAGAGCAGCAGCTGCAGTGAGATTGCTCCTGTCTGAGATACCATACCCTAGTGCCTGCCGCTCGCTTCTTGCCTACCTGTCCCCTGACACAAATCCGTCGTTTTTCTGTCTTTGTCACATACAGGAAATCTGAAGCTCTAATTCTCTCTCATATGCTTGTTTTTCTCAGCTGTGACAGTTCTTCATCTGTTTTTGAGGGTTTGTTTTTTTTTTTGCTTGAACTTCACAAGCTACCAAATTGGCACATTGTCGTTCTGTGATTTAATTCTCCGTGTCAGGGCTGTCACCTTTGCAAATATTTCTCGTAAGTTTTATGGATCAGCGCGTCAGCAGATTACTAGGGAGAAGAAGAGGAGTAAATTGTGTCTTAGGACAAGTGGTTGAGCAGCACAGTAACCGCTGGGGTACAGCCGGCCGTGGCCACACGCTTGCACCGCAGTACCATCTGCAGGCTGGCCCGGGGATGCTGCGTGACGGCAGGTGCTGAGCAAACACACGCGCTGATGGGCCGTTTTAAATGAGATGGAGCAAATGAAGCAGGAGGCTGGAGCTGCGAAAAAGGTTCAAAAATAGTGGGGGAGGAAGGGAGATGCAATAGAAACAGCACATCCCAAGGGGCACGAGGCAGTTAAGGCAAACTGAGAAAGGGAAGGCATGGGATGGAGCGAGGGAAGCGTGGTGGTACCCAGGAGCAGCGCAGAGGGGACCCTGCCCAGGGGCCGGGATGGCGATGTTGGAGACACATCCGGGCAGGGCACGGCCCCAGGAGCCCTGGGGTGCAGACGAGGACACACGTGATGTGCAGGAGAACAGCTTCCAACCACCTCCCTGAGCCTTCCCTGGGCTCCGCTGCATGCTGGAAAATAAATAAACCAGCCAACCTCTAGCAAAATGCGTCTGGAGGGACGGCGTATCCCACCACACCGGCATCCACACTAGAGACTCTGCTTTGCTGCTCAGCAGCTTTCATTGAGCGCCAGCGATTCAGCTGATCTGTTTGTTCCGATATCATCGCTGGAAGTGAAAATGTTCTTGGAAATGGTAAATAAAACTTCATTATCATGACAGATAATGCGTTAAAGTGTAACAACATTTTTTTTTATTAGATTTGTAGATGGTGAAATGAGGGTCATCCATCCAAATCTGCTTTGATATGTCCTGGGCCCAATGCCGGCTCCATTTTAGCACTCTGGTGCCGCGATGATGAGAGCTGTTTGAGATTTGGATGAGCCAAGCATGTTTTGCTTTTTATGACACCCTACCAGCTGCGTTTACATCGACTGCACACAGAGCAGCACTCAAACTCTAAATGCACAGCAGACCCAGGAGAAGGATAAACGGACAGATAGATCCCGACCTGATAGATCTCGTCAGGGAGCAGAGCTGATGGGCAGAGAACGCCACCTTGGGAAGGCAATTGAGTGGAAGAAAAACATATTGCAATATCACTGACAGCACAGTTACCTCCCTGCAAGAAGGGTCTTTTGGGTAAGATCAGGAAAATACCCATCTCCTGGGCACAAGGGCAGGGGTGGGGGTCCCAGGGCAGTGCCCCTTGCTGCCTTCAGACCCTCAGCACCTCTTTCCTGTTGCACAATTTAGGTGCATAAACATTAGCCTACAGAACCACATTCCCTTGTTGGGGTTCAAGGCTTTATGGATCTTTGTTTATGCAGAGGAACAACCTACAGAGAAGCGGAGAGTCCCCAGCCCGGGGGCTGGGATGTGTGCTGGTACCCCGCGTGCTGCTGCGGGACAGGTGGCACTTGGGCACCTCGCTCCTCTGCTGCTGCTCGTGACTCCAGACAAAATGCAAGGGATGCTGATCCAATTCCTTGTTATTAAAATGTTGTAAATCCCTGGTATCTGAAGCGGCATTTAGTCTTTTTTTTGTGTCTTAGATATTTACTGCTCATGGAAGGAGCTGCCAGGCGGTTAATTATGTGGGTATTCCTAATTATGGCTGAGGATAATACCAAGAACAATTGAAATAAAAATTATTGTAATTTTAAATCAAAAACTTCTCTATGTTTGAAATGATTAAAAGGCTGGAGGTAAATATCACCATGTCTTGATTCATTTTCCCATGAAATTTTAGCTAAATTATTTTCTGTGGCAGGAGATGTTAATAACAACACCAGGAAATTGAGCATCAAGGTTTAACTCGGAAGCAATAAATCAACACATAAAAAAGGTTAAGGGCCGCACATCATGAAAACATTTCCCCAGATAATTGCAAGTTAGAGGCATGTGTTGATTGAGTGGGAAATCTTACTGTCTAGACAAGGCTGGATTCACAGTGAAGATAATCAGGTGAAGCACTACTCGGTGATTTTAAAAAAGCAAATGTCTGTTGAATACCCAAAATAATTACCAGAGTGTGTCTGCAGAGTGGCACAACATACCCACAGTCAACCAACAAACCTTCCTCCAAGCCCAGGCTGTGCACAAGCAGCCCGTGGCGGGGATGGATCAAGCTGTCGCTCACCACCACCGTCTGCTGCGGGATGCTCCGTGCCAAGATCCGCAGCTCTCGGGCTGGAGCTGCTTCACATCAACCTGGCTGTGCCAGCCCAGGCTCCGGCTCCATATGCCCGTTTGCAGTGAAAGCATTCAGCCAAGGACGTGCCTGGGAGGACAGAACTCAACCCTGGAAGTTTTGGAGTATTTTTTTTTCAGCGGGAAGAATCTGTTTGACTGCAGCGACAAACCTGCTGTTTCGGGCTGCAGGTCGCCCATGCTAAACGTGCCAGAACAGGAGACAGGGAAATGTGACAGCAGAGGGGATCGTTGGAAGAAAACCCGGCACCTTTCTCTCCTGATTTCAGGGCTGCATTGCAGACGTGAAAGCGGCACTGGAGAACTCAGACCCTCTGACGATGCACACAGAACGGGCTGTGAGCTAATCCACGACAGCCTGCCCCCCACCAGCAGGATCTGCAGCAGCCTGGAGTGGGTGTAATTTGGTTATCGCTCAGTCTGAAGCAGTTGGCCAAATTCAAACACAGTTGTTACCAGCAGGTACACTTTAATTTTGCAATGTGCAAACCACTTTAATGACTTTCCCCTTCTCTCAGTTTTGTCCAACTTCCAGGAACAAGAATTTCTGCTGCCTGGGTGGCTTTGACTTGCCAGAGACTCAGGTTTCAATCCAGAGAATGAAAACAGAACGCTCTTGTGCCCAACACAAAAGACATTTTCAAGATGATTACATCTTTAAAGAATTTAAATGTTCTCTCTCAGCGCTCCAGACCTGTGCCAGGTTCCCAAAGGGGCTGATGGAGATAAGGACCATGCACCGCGCAGGTCCGGGTCCCGGTGCCGCGGCAATTTAATCACTCAGTGGGAACAGGGTCAATGCCAGGAACGGGGAGCAAGGCAGCACCGTGCCCAGAAACCACCCGTGTCTTGGACTGCAGGGTGAGGGAGGGGATTCTCCCCCTCTGCTCCGCTCTGGATAAGACCCCTCTGCAGTGCTGCACCCAGCTCTGGGGTCCCCAGCACAGGAGGCAGTGGCCCAGGGTGCCCAGAGAAGCTGTGGATGCCCCATCCCTGGAGGGGTTCAAGGCCAGGCTGGATGAGGCTTTGGGCAACCTGGGCTAGTGGGAGGTGTCCCTGCCCATGGCAGGGGGTGGCACTGGATGGGCTTTAAGGTCCCTTCCAACCCAAACCATCCTGGGATTCTTTTGGGTAATTTTCCTAAACTTCAGATGGTAATGAAGTCCTTATGAAAGACAACTTTCAGGAGGTAATGTTTAGCCGCATTTAAAAGGCTCCTCAGTTCTGGCAAGCCATTCCAGTCATCTCATTAAGTCTGAATAAATATGAGAATTTAATATTAATTTCATTTTCATCTATCCAAATTAGAAGGCAGCAGAGAAGAAAACAACATAATCTGATTAAACAAATTAGAATCATGCTGCTAAAATTGCCCCTCAGTATTTATTTATTTTTAACTGCAGTAGCTTAAAAAAAAATCTGAAAAACAAACTCCCCCAAATGTTACCTAACAGCTAATTACCAGCCGCTCCTCCCCAGGAAGCACCCAGCTGCCAGGGCACTGAGTGGCTGGAAAGCAGATATTCCAGCTGAGGTTTCCAAACCTGCATGTGATTTTTCACTTTAATCCTGCTCCAGACTCAGGTCGAGGCAGTGAAATTTGGGCTGAAGACTGATGTCTGCTCTCCTCACCATCCCCTGTGCTGCTGGGAACAGGCTGCTGCACCACGCCGGGACATCGAGCAGGGGTTGATTCAGGTAGCTGATGGCACAGGGGTGCCTCTGGCCTTTCCCTGCAGAAGCTCGCCCCACCGTTGGGGTCTGTCGCATGGCATCGCACACTACTTCCAGAAACGCTGCGACAGCTTGTGTGCTGCAGGTCACCCTGTGTGCATGGTCCAGGGCGCTTCGCCTCGCAGCCTGTGCATAGATCCACCTCCATGGCTCGGGATGCTCGGGATGCTGGGGATGCGCTTATCCCTCTTCTGAATCGTCAGCTGAGGGGGTGTGTGTGTTTGCATGTGCCAATAAATAAATAAATGAAGAGGAGCTCAATAGGAAACCTGGAATTCAAAATTTGCAATGGAATTTCTAAGACCAGGTTTCACAACAAGAGAACCTTCCAGGTGCAATTCCCCGCCCCACGGCTCAGATCTCTGCCTGGGCTTCGTGCACACCAGGCATAGAAATAGCGTTTCAGGTCTGGTTCAGTTACCTGAATGCAGCTGAAAGAGAAAATCTCCATCCCCCTGCCCGGCTGGGCTGGGTGTGCTGGAGTGTGGCTCCTGATGCTGCCCTGGGGTGGGCTGCAGGCAGCAGGAGCTACATGGGACCACGTGCAAGTGAGGGGGGTATGGGGCGTGTGCTGTATGTGTCAGTTATTATTATTTTGATTTGCTAATGTTAATAATATTTGTTATGATTAAATTGATTAGTATTAGTATTGTGTAACTGATTTGTTATTGTTTTATTAACTTTTTGGTAATAGTTGAATAAATGAAAAATTTATGGATTTATATTTTTTATAATATTTTATTATTTTTGTTCTTATAATTTATTATAAAATTTA